>NW_021823401.1:653569-671069 GCF_901001165.1 Salmo trutta | reverse complement strand
TAGACTACAGCTTCTGATCAATAGGTCCCTTGTGGTTCAGTTGGTAGAGCATAGTGTTTGCAATGCCAGGGTTGTGGGTTCGATTCCCATGGGGGACCAGTACGGATTTTTTTTAATGAAATGTATGCATTCACTACTGTAAGTCGCTCTGGATAAGAGTGTCTGCTAAATGACTAAAATGTAAAATGTAAATAGACTACAGCTTCTGATCAATAGACTACAGCTTCTGATCAATAGACTACAGCTTCTGATCAATAGACTACAGCTTCTGATCAATATACCACAGCTTCTGATCAATATACTACTATACTGTGTGTGTGTTCAGTCATGTCCACCCTGTGTGTGTGTGTGTGTGTGTGTGTGTGTGTGTGTGTGTGTGTGTGTGTGTTCAGTCATGTCCGCTCCATCCCTAGACAAGAGGACGAGCAAGACCTTGATACACCAACAGCAGCAGGTTATTTTTAGTGTTTTGGTAAATGTGCCTTTAGTTTGTGTTTCCATACTACAGGATAGTTGAAATATCCATTCACTGTTAAGCAGTGAGATTGGTTCCATATAATACTGTTTTCTCTTACTCAAATCAAATGTTATTTATCAAATGTGCCGAATTCAACTGGTGTAGACTTGACAGTGAAATGCTTGCTTACGAACCTTTCCTAAAGATGCAGAGGTGACTTTTTTTGTAATTTGTACATTTTTTTTAGTTAACACCAGAGGAATGACTATAACATGCACATGAATGGAGCTACATACAGGAAGTACCAGATCAATGTGGAGCTAAATACAGGAAGTACCAGATCAATGTGGAGCTAAATACAGGAAGTACCAGATCAATGTGGAGCTAAATACAGGAAGTACCAGATCAATGTGGAGCTAAATACAGGAAGTACCAGATCAATGTGGAGCTAAATACAGGAAGTACCAGATCAATGTACAGAGGTATGAGGTTCTTAAGGTAAATTTTTATTTATTTTTTATTTCACCTTTATTTAACCAGGTAGGCAAGTTGAGAACAAGTTCTCATTTACAATTGCGACCTGGCCAAGATAAAGCAAAGCAGTTCGACAACATACAACAACACAGAGTTACACATGGAGTAAAACAAACATACAGTCAATAATACAGTAGAAAAATAAGTCTATATACAATGTGAGCAAATGAGGTGAGATAAGGGAGGTAAAGGCAAAAAATAGGCCATGGTGGCAAATTAAATACAATATAGCAAGTAAAACACTGGAATGGTAGATTTGCAGTGGAAGAAAGTGCAAAGTAGAAATAGAAATAATGGGGTGCAAAGGAGCTAAATAAATAAATAAATAAATAAATAAATACAGTAGGGGAAGAGGTAGTAGTTTGGGCTAAATTATAGATGGGCTATGTACAGGTGCAGTGATCTGTGAGCTGCTCTGACAGCTGGTGCTTAAAGCTAGTGAGGGAGATAAGTGTTTCCAGTTTCAGAGATTTTTGTAGTTCGTTCCAGTCATTGGCAGCAGAGAACTGGAAGGAGAGACGGCCAAAGGAGGAATTGGCTTTGGGGGTGACCAGAGAGATATACCTGCTGGAGCGCGTGCTACAGGTGGGTGCTGCTATGGTGACCAGCGAGCTGAGATAAGGGGGGACTTTACCTAGCAGGGTCTTATAGATGACCTGGAGCCAGTGGGTTTGGCGACGATGATGAAGTGAAGGCCAGCCAACGAGAGCGTACAGGTCGCAGTGGTGGGTAGTATATGGGGCTTTGGTGACAAAACGGATGGCACTGTGATAGACTGCATCCAATTTATTGAGTAGGGTATTGGAGGCTATTTTGTAAATGACATCGCCGAAGTCGAGGATCGGTAGGATGGTCAGTTTTACGAGGGTATGTTTGACAGCCTGAGTGAAAGATGCTTTGTTGCGAAATAGGAAGCCGATTCTAGATTTAATTTTGAATTGGAGATGTTTGATGTGAGTCTGGAAGGAGAGTTTTACAGTTTACAGATATGTACATGAAGGCAGGATAAAGTGACCAGCCACAGTAGGGTAGCTCTAATCATACTCAGGTTGGTGTCTTGAACTTCCAGCTTAAAAGACCAGAAGTGAATCAGGTCAGTTCTTCATCTTAATCTGGTCAGAGACACCTAAAAACACATTACCTCTGATTGATAGGATATCTTCTCTCTTCATCTCTTCATTCCTCTCCTCCACCTTGCACTCAGTGTGTCTGCTGCAGTGCTAGGCCTTATTTCCTGATGCCTCTCTATAAATGGATTTAATACAATAAGAATGCATTTGACCTCCTCACAGCAGTGAGTACAGATTATGGATTAACCCTCTGGGTCTATTTTTTTTACAGAGTAATGTGTGGTAATCAGGTGATTTGTATTTTAATAGACCTAACCTTTTTCAAGGTGGTCCGTCACCTAGTTACCATGCCTTTTTCTATCGATTGGTTTCACAGTAAGGAGGCACACAGCACGAGTTAGTGATTATTGCTGTGACGTGTTTTCAGTCATCTTAGGGGGTTCTTACTCTCTGGCTCTTTCCCTTTCTCTCTCTCTCTCTCTCTCTCTCTCTCTCTCTCTCTCTCTCTCTCTCTCCATCCTTTTCCCCCTCCTCTCTCTGTCTCTCTCTTTGCCTCTCTCTCCTATTCTCTCTCTCATTCTCTCACTCTCTCTTGTTGTCTCTGTCTCTCTCTCTCCCTCTCTCTCTCTCTCTCTCTTGTTGTCTCCATTCCCTGAAACAACAGAAGAGAACCACCACTACCTCGTAGAGACCCTCTGGAAGTCTCCTTTATGTTCTATTCAAACTGAGTTGTAGTGATTTTAACGAGCACCGTGCATCAGATGGAAATAATTCACTACATAGCGACTGCATAAAAACATACTTCAGCATTACAGAGAGAGAGAGAGGGAGAAAGAGAGTGGGAAAGAGAGAGACAGAGAGAGAGAGGGAGAGGGGGGAGAGAGGGGGGAGAGAGAGGGGGAGAGAGAGAGAGGGAGAGGGGGGAGAGAGGGGGGGAGAGGGGGGGAGAGGGGGGGAGAGAGAGGGGGAGAGAGAGAGAGGGAGAGGGGGAGAGAGAGAGGGGGGAGAGAGAGAGGCATTACATTGGTACTTTGATCATGTCTCTTGATATATGGGGCTGTTAAAGGGCGATGCATGCGTTTGCATTTTACATGTGATGTACTTCAAGTATTTCCTTGTTGCGTGGAGAAATGTTCCAGATTATTATTCACACGTTTCTGCAGAAGTCAGTTGATTCCAGTGCCTCTCAGGCCTGTCAATGTGCCAGTCTGAACCAATAAAACAACCCAAACCCAATTTATGTCCCGCTGGAATTAAATCAACGATGAAGCAGCAGCTGCGATACTGTAATCGTGCCTCTGAAATAGCACCCTATTCCCTATATATAGTGCACTGCTTTTTGACCAGAGCCCTATTGGCCCTGCTCAAAGGTAGTGCACTAAATAGGGAATAGGGTGCAATTTGGGATTCAAACCTAGGAGGCGTTTATCGCGTATCACATTCCATAAATATTCTATGGGATTTGTGCCCACTGTCCCATCTCCTTTCGTTCAGATGACTTTAATTACAACAGCATAGATGCCATCGCCTTTGAATGATTTGTACATTTCTTTCTAGGATAGCTAACACATTATAATGATAGTTTAGAAATATAATGACTTTTTAATTGTATTTCTAGGATAGCTAACACATTATAATGATAGTTTAGAAATAGAATGACTTTTTAATTGTATTTCTAGGATAGCTAACACATTATAATGATAGTTTAGAAATATAATGACTTTTTAATTGTATTTCTAGGATAGCTAACACATTATAATGATAGTTTAGAAATAGAATGACTTTTTAATTGTATTTCTAGGATAGCTAACACATTATAATGATAGTTTAGAAATATAATGACTTTTTAATTGTATTTCTAGGATAGCTAACACATTATAATGATAGTTTAGAAATAGAATTACTTGTTAATTGTATTTCTAGGATAGCTAACACATTATAATGATAGTTTAGAAATAGAATGACATTTTAATTGTATTTCTAGGATAGCTAACACATTATAATGATAGTTTAGTTCTTTCCTGATGTCCTGATGTTGTGGCATGATAATCTTGAGTCAATCTTTCAACGTGTTGGATGGTGAACAGTAGAATTAAATATAATTTTAATCTATATGTGGAAGGCTGTTAAGATTTGATGTAAAAAAAGCAACATTTGTAATCAAATTCTAGTAGAGTAAATGAAAATGTAAACATATGTGTGAATGAATTTCATGCGAACAGGTATTTAAGAACAATTATGTTTGAATTACTGCTGAAGGCGTGAAACAAGCAAACAATGTTGTATGGTTCGTTCAGTGTTTGCTTTTGGAGGCAATTGTCTAATATAGGCAGCGGATACAATATGGTATGTAAATATGTTAATTTATTTAATTAACAATTCAATGAAGGCGGGTGCCTGAGATAATTACGCCGTTAAAAGTTAGTATTGACTCTGTTACATCATAATCAGACCATCTGGAGCACAGCTTGTGGCTTGAAGTCAATTAAATATTTTATGATCCTATTCGGTCTTTCCTCCTCTAGTTTATTCACATGGATTTACTGTTATTCAATCATTTTATTGTTAAGACAGAATGTCACTTTTTTCTGTAAAACTTTTTGTTTTAAAACATTCACCTCTGGTTCTTTAAACTGACGTTGCTTTGGAACTTAAGACAGATTCCTTCAGCCAGTCAAGCAAGCAAGGGAACACACACACACACACACACACACACACACACACACACACACACACACACACACACCCACACACACACACACACACACACACACACACAAACACAGGACTACCAGTGTGTAGACAGGACTACCAGTGTGTATAGACAGGACTACCAGTGTGTATAGACAGGACTACCAGTGTGTAGACAGGACTACCAGTGTGTATAGACAGGACTACCAGTGTGTATAGACAGGACTACCAGTGTGTAGACAGGACTACCAGTGTGTGTAGACAGGACTACCAGTGTGTGTAGACAGGACTAACAGTGTGTATAGACAGGACTACCAGTGTATATAGACAGGACTACCAGTGTTTATAGACAGGACTACCAGTGTGTAGACAGGACTACCAGTGTGTAGACAGGACTACCAGTGTGTATAGACAGGACTGGAAAACAGTGTGATAGACAGACTAACGTGTATATAGACAGGACTACCAGTGGTATAGACAGGACTACCAGTGTGTATAGACAGGACTACCAGTGTGTATAGACAGGACTACCAGTGTGTATGACAGGACTACCAGTGTTTTAGACAGGACTACCAGTGTATTAGACGGACTACCAGTGTATATAGACAGGACTAACCAGTGTTATAGACAGGACTACCAGTGTGTAGCAGACTACCAGTGTGTAGACAGGACTACCAGTGTGTATAGACAGGACTACCAGTGTGTAAGACAGGACTACCAGTGTGTATAGACAGGACTACCAGTGTGTATAGACAGGACTACCAGTGTGTATGACAGGACTACCAGTGTGTATAGACCGACTACCAGTGTGGTAGACAGGACTACCAGTGTGGTAGACAGGACTACCAGTGTGTATAGGACAGGACTACCAGTGTATATAGACAGGACTACCAGTGTTTATAGACAGGACTACCAGTGTGTAGACAGGACTACCAGTGTGTAGACAGGACTACCAGTGTGTATAGACAGGACTACCAGTGTGTAGACAGGACTACCAGTGTGTATAGACAGGACTACCAGTGTATATAGACAGGACTACCAGTGTGTATAGACAGGACTATCAGTGTGTATAGACAGGACTACCAGTGTGTATAGACAGGACTACCAGTGTGTAGACAGGACTACCAGTGTATATAGACAGGACTACCAGTGTATATAGACAGGACTACCAGTGTTTATAGACAGGACTACCAGTGTGTAGACAGGACTACCAGTGTGTAGACAGGACTACCAGTGTGTATAGACAGGACTACCAGTGTATATAGACAGGACTACCAGTGTGTATAGACAGGACTATCAGTGTGTATAGACAGGACTACCAGTGTGTATAGACAGGACTACCAGTGTGTAGACAGGACTACCAGTGTATATAGACAGGACTACCAGTGTATATAGACAGGACTACCAGTGTTTATAGACAGGACTACCAGTGTGTAGACAGGACGACCAGTGTATAGACAGGACTACCAGTCAGTATGGGACGTAGACTACGTGTTGCTTCCTCCATTACCTCCTGCCTCATCCTGAAACCGCCATCTGAAACAAATTGCCAGACTACATGTGATGGCTGACCTGTCAATCAGTCTGATGGGTAACTAATGAGGATCCTGAAAACTGAGACACGCCATCTACCAGGATTATCAACAACTAATTCCCATGGCTGCAAGCACGCACACACACACACACACACACACACACACACACACACACACACACACACACACACACACACACACACACACACACACCCCCATCTGAATGGTTTGAGCGGAGGTCCTGCTTGGCGTCAGTAAGAAGGTGAGGTAATACACCCTGTGGAGGTTGGAATTTGAGCCCCAGGTAGCTATTCAACTGCTGCAGCAGGGGCTCCGTGTGACTTATATCACAGTAGTCAGTCAGTGCCTGGGAAATATGCTTCAGTACTGAGAATGTTCCCTACGTTTCAATCACTGTCTGGTAAATATGGTTCAGTACCGGGAATGTCCCCTACGTTTCAATCACTGTCTGGTAAATATGATTCAGTACTGGGAATGTTCCCTACGTTTCAGTCACTGTCTGGTAAATATGGTTCAGTACTGGGAATCTTCCCTGCGTTTCAGTCAGTACTGGGAATGTTCTCTACGTTTCAGCCACTGTCTGGTAAATATGGTTCAGTACTGGGAATGTTCTCTACGTTTCAGCCACTGTCTGGTAAATATGATTCGGTACTGGGAATGTTCTCTACGTTTCAGCCACTGTCTGGTAAATATGATTCAGTACTGGGAATGTTCTCTACGTTTCAGCCACTGTCTGGTAAATATGGTTCAGTACTGGGAATCTTCCCTGCGTTTCAGTCAGTACTGGGAATGTTCTCTACGTTTCAGCCACTGTCTGGTAAATATGATTCAGGGAGTGTTTCCTAGAATATGTTTTTTCAGAGTGAAGTGGCCTCCAACACTACTTGTATTGAAGCCTGTTATGCAAAACACTATTTTATATGGTAGGCATTTATGGGCTTAGAAATGATTTTTGAAGCATCTGTGAAGGGCTTATGAAGGCTCTATGAATGGTCTTTAAAGCCTTTATAATTGAGACCTGATCTTTTTTCCCATATTCTCAGATAAACATTTTGTTTAAAACAATCACGAGTTCCAGATTTTGTCCCTGCATGTGAATATTATCTCATTATATTCCTGGTAATAATCACAGTATTTTACAGCTGTTATGTTCTGCCAAAGTCACTATTAGTTCTCCTCCCCAGTAAGTGTCTAACTGTCCTCAGGCCTCCAGCTGCTGAGCTCCATGACCCTGTGTGTCCTGACACAGCTAGTCCAACAGAGAGCTCTGTTTTTGGGCCAGGCTCCAGCTCCCTGACTCCTGGGAGGTCTCTCTCTTCCAGACCTCCACTGATCCCACATAGCAAAAGGATTTTTAATAATGTTCGCTCTGTGTGTGTGTGTGTGTGTGTGTTCAATCATCTATCATCTACAGTATACTACAGGATATCAGGAGGTGCAATAGTACAGGATAGCTACTGTAGGGGCTATAGTACAGGATATCAGGATATCTAATGTAGGGACTATAGTACAGGATATCAGGATATCTACTGTAGGTGCTATAGTACAGGATATCTACTGTAGGTGCTATAGTACAGGATATCAGGATATCTACTGTAGGGGCTATAGTACAGGATATCTACTGTAGGGGCTATAGTACAGGATATCAGGATATCTACTGTAGGGGCTATAGTACAGGATATCTACTGTAGGGGCTATAGTACAGGATATCTACTGTAGGGGCTATAGTACAGGATATCAGGATATCTACTGTAGGTGCTATAGTACAGGATATCTACTGTAGGTGCTATAGTACAGGATATCAGGATATCTACTGTAGGGGCTATAGTACAGGATATCTACTGTAGGGGCTATAGTACAGGATATCTACTGTAGGGGCTATAGTACAGGATATCAGGATATCTGCTGTAGGGGTTATAGTACAGGATATCTACTGCAGGTACTATAGTACAGAATATCAGGATATCTGCTGTAGGGGCTATAGTACAGGATATCTACTGCAGGTGCTATAGTACAGGATATCAGGATATCTGCTGTAGGGGCTATATTACAGGATATCTACTGTAGGGGCTATAGTACAGGATATCAGGATATCTACTGTAGGTGCTATATTACAGGATATCTACTGTAGGGGCTATAGTACAGGATATCAGGATATCTACTGTAGGTGCTATAGTAAAGGATATCAGGATATCTACTGTAGGGGCTATAGTACAGGATATCAGGATATCTGCTGTAGGGGCTATATTACAGGATATCTACTGTAGGTGCTATAGTACAGGATATCAGGATATCTACTGTAGGGGCTATAGTACAGGATATCTACTGTAGGGGCTATAGTACAGGATATCTACTGTAGGGGCTATAGTACAGGATATCAGGATATCTACTGTAGGGGCTATAGTACAGGATATCTACTGTAGGGGCTATAGTACAGGATATCTACTGTAGGGGCGATAGTACAGGATATCTACTGTAGGGGCTATAGTACAGGATATCAGGATATCTACTGTAGGTGCTATAGTACAGGATATCTACTGTAGGTGCTATAGTACAGGATATCAGGATATCTACTGTAGGGGCTATAGTACAGGATATCAGGATATCTACTGTAGGGGCTATAGTACAGGATATCTACTGTAGGGGCTATAGTACAGGATATCAGGATATCTACTGTAGGGGCTATAGTACAGGATATCTACTGTAGGGGCTATAGTACAGGATATCTACTGTAGGGGCTATAGTACAGAATATCTACTGTAGGGGCTATAGTACAGGATATCAGGATATCTACTGTAGGGGCTATAGTTCAGGATATCTACTGTAGGGGCTATAGTACAGGATATCAGGATATCTACTGTAGGTGCTATAGTACAGGATATCAGGATATCTACTGTAGGGGCTATAGTACAGGATATCAGGATATCTACTGTAGGGGCTATAGTACAGGATATCAGGATATCTACTGTAGGTGCTATAGTACAGGATATCTACGGTAGGGGCTATAGTACAGGATATCTACGCTAGGGGCTATAGTACAGGATATCAGGATATCTACGCTAGGGGCTATAGTACAGGATATCAGGATATCTACTGTAGGGGCTATAGTACAGGATATCAGGATATCTACTGTAGGGGCTATAGTACAGGATATCAGGATATCTACTGTAGGTGCTATATTACAGGATATCTACTGTAGGGGCTATAGTACAGGATATCAGGATATCTACTGTAGGGGCTATAGTACAGGATATCTACTGTAGGGGCTATCGTACAGGATATCAGTATATCTACTGTAGGTGCTATAGTACAGGATATCTACTGTAGGGGCTATAGTACAGGATATCAGGATATCTACTGTAGGGGCTATAGTACAGGATATCTACTGTAGGGGCTTTTGTACAGGATATCTGTATATCTACTGTAGGGGCTATAGTATAGGATATCAGGATATATACTGTAGGGGCTATAGTACAGGATATCTACTGTAGGGGCTATAGTACAGGATATCTACTGTAGGGGCTATAGTACAGGATATCTACTGTAGGGGCTATATAGTACAGGATATCAGGATATCTACTGTAGGGGCTATAGTACAGGATATCAAGATATCTACTGTAGAGGCTATAGTACAGGATATCTACTGTAGGGGCTATAGTACAGGATATCTACGGTAGGGGCTATAGTACAGGATATCAGGATATCTACTGTAGGGGCTATAGTTCAGGATATCAGGATATCTACTGTAGGGGCTATAGTACAGGATATCTACTGTGGGGGCTATAGTACAGGATATCAGGATATCTACTGTAGGGGCTATAGTACAGGATATCAGTACTGTATGGCTCAGTCGGGCTGCTTATAATCGTAACAGGACGAGGTCATCCTACTGTCTTCCCATGGTGATGTCATTTCCTCCATAAACAGCATGGCTTCCTTTCATTTAAGGCTCCTATCCGCTGACACACACGCACAGATGCACACGCACACGCACCCACACACACATAAACAAACAAACACACACACACAGTGAGGATGGTATCATACAGACAAACACAGTGAGGATGGTATCAGACAGACACACACAGTGAGGATGGTATCAGACAGACACACACAGTAAGGATGGTATCAGACAGACACACACAATGAGGATGGTATCATACAGACACACACAATGAGGATGGTATCATACAGACACACACAGTGAGGATGGTATCAGACAGACAAACACAGTGAGGATGGTATCATACAGACACACACAGTGAGGATATCAGGATATCTACTGTAGGTGCTATAGTACAGGATATCTACGGTAGGGGCTATAGTACAGGATATCTACGCTAGGGGCTATAGTACAGGATATCAGGATATCTACGCTAGGGGCTATAGTACAGGATATCAGGATATCTACTGTAGGGGCTATAGTACAGGATATCAGGATATCTACTGTAGGGGCTATAGTACAGGATATCAGGATATCTACTGTAGGTGCTATATTACAGGATATCTACTGTAGGGGCTATAGTACAGGATATCAGGATATCTACTGTAGGGGCTATAGTACAGGATATCTACTGTAGGGGCTATCGTACAGGATATCAGTATATCTACTGTAGGTGCTATAGTACAGGATATCTACTGTAGGGGCTATAGTACAGGATATCAGGATATCTACTGTAGGGGCTATAGTACAGGATATCTACTGTAGGGGCTTTTGTACAGGATATCTGTATATCTACTGTAGGGGCTATAGTATAGGATATCAGGATATATACTGTAGGGGCTATAGTACAGGATATCTACTGTAGGGGCTATAGTACAGAATATCTACTGTAGGGGCTATAGTACAGGATATCTACTGTAGGGGCTATATAGTACAGGATATCAGGATATCTACTGTAGGGGCTATAGTACAGGATATCAAGATATCTACTGTAGAGGCTATAGTACAGGATATCTACTGTAGGGGCTATAGTACAGGATATCTACGGTAGGGGCTATAGTACAGGATATCAGGATATCTACTGTAGGGGCTATAGTTCAGGATATCAGGATATCTACTGTAGGGGCTATAGTACAGGATATCTACTGTGGGGGCTATAGTACAGGATATCAGGATATCTACTGTAGGGGCTATAGTACAGGATATCAGTACTGTATGGCTCAGTCGGGCTGCTTATAATCGTAACAGGACGAGGTCATCCTACTGTCTTCCCATGGTGATGTCATTTCCTCCATAAACAGCATGGCTTCCTTTCATTTAAGGCTCCTATCCGCTGACACACACGCACAGATGCACACGCACACGCACCCACACACACATAAACAAACAAACACACACACACAGTGAGGATGGTATCATACAGACAAACACAGTGAGGATGGTATCAGACAGACACACACAGTGAGGATGGTATCAGACAGACACACACAGTAAGGATGGTATCAGACAGACACACACAATGAGGATGGTATCATACAGACACACACAATGAGGATGGTATCATACAGACACACACAGTGAGGATGGTATCAGACAGACAAACACAGTGAGGATGGTATCATACAGACACACACAGTGAGGATGGTATCAGACAGACAAACACAGTGAGGATGGTATCATACAGACAAACACAGTGAGGATGGTATCAGACAGATACACACAGTGAGGATGGTATCAGCTGACATCATCCTGCATGCAGCCCATTGGTGCAGAGAGGACAGGCAGCGCCTAGGAAAATATGGTCTGGGATTTTATGGTTTGGAGGAATGTGTGTGTGTGTCAGTGTGTGTGTGTGTGTGTGTGTGTGTGTGTGTGTGTGCGTGCGTGCGTGCGTGCGTGCGTGCGTGCGTGCGTGCGCGTGTGTGTGTGTGTGTGTGTGGGCTGATGTTAGTTAATAACCACTACTTTACACCCAATACTGAGTTATTCCAACAAACCCCATGTGTTTTCACCCCACTCAGTCCTAAAGGAATGCAACCCTAAAAGCATTATATTCCCTATGTAGTGCACTACTTTTGACCAGATCCCCAATGGGCCCTGGTCACTAAATATGGAATAAGGTGCCATTTGGGACACAAATTTATACGACCGATATGTGCAATATGAGTTGGTGTATAATCTAACAGAGGTCTGAGTTGGTGTATAATCTGACAGAGGTCTGAGTTGGTGTATAATCTGACAGAGGTCTGAGTTCGTGTATAATCTGACAGAGGTCTGAGTTGGTGTATAATCTAACAGAGGTCTGAGTTGGTGTATAATCTAACAGAGGTCTGAGTTGGTGTATAATCTGACAGAGGTCTGAGTTGGTGTATAATCTAACAGAGGTCTGAGTTGGTGTATAATCTGACAGAGGTCTGAGTTGGTGTATAATCTAACAGAGGTCTGAGTTGGTGTATAATCTAACAGAGGTCTGAGTTGGTGTATAATCTAACAGAGGTCTGAGTTGGTGTATAATCTGACAGAGGTCTGAGTTGGTGTATAATCTGACAGAGGTCTGAGTTGGTGTAATCTGACAGAGGTCTGAGTTGGTGTATAATCTGACAGAGGTCTGAGTTGGTGTATAATCTGACAGAGGTCTGAGTTGGTGTATAATCTGACAGATGTCTGAGTTGGTGTATAATCTGACAGAGGTCTGAGTTGGTGTATAATCTGACAGATGTCTGAGTTGGTGTATAATCTAACAGAGGTCTGAGTTGGTGTATAATCTGACAGAGGTCTGAGTTGGTGTATAATCTGACAGATGTCTGAGTTGGTGTATAATCTGACAGAGGTCTGAGTTGGTGTATAATCTAACAGATGTCTGAGTTGGTGTATAATCCTACAGGCCTGTGGATGGTGTGGATGTCCTCCTGTTTTATTTACAGCTAGTTTCTGACTGATTCATCCCTTTTGGAGGAAGAAAGGGATGATTTGTCTTCTCAATCATCCACATAGCTCTGTTTCAACCTCATGATGTCACAACATGTGTTGGGAATGTGGCATATGCCAAGGCTTGACTGTGTGTTGTACCTCGGCCAGGACTTGGCTGTGTGTTGTACCTTGGCCTGGACTTGGCTGTGTGTTGTACCTTGGCCAGGACTAGCTCATAGGGGAAGCTTGGCTGTGTTTTGAGCCTTGTCAGGACTAGCTCATAGGGGAAGCTTGGCTGTGTTTTGAGCCTTGACCAGGACTAGCTCATAGGGGAAGCTTGGCTGTGTGTTGTACCTCGGCCAGGACTTGGCTGTGTGTTGTACCTTGGCCTGGACTTGGCTGTGTGTTGTACCTTGGCCAGGACTAGCTCATAGGGGAAGCTTGGCTGTGTTTTGAGCCTTGGCCAGGACTAGCTCATAGGGGAAGCTTGGCTGTGTTTTGAGCCTTGGCCAGGACTAGCTCATAGGGGAAGCTTGGCTGTGTTTTGAGCCTTGGCCAGGACTAGCTCATAGGGGAAGCTTGGCTGTGTGCTGTACCTTGGCCAGGATTAGATCATAAGGGAAGCTTGGCTGTGTGTTGTACCTTGTGTCATGCCTGCTCCCGCTCCCCCTCCTCGGCGCTCAAGGGCGCCAGGCTGCCCATCATTACGCACACCTGTCACCATCGTTACGCGCATCAGAGCTTCGTTGGACTCACCTGGACTCCTTCACTTTGTTGGTTGCTTCCCCTATATCTGTCTATTTCTCAGTTTGATCCCCGTGTCAGCATTGATGTTGTTTCTTATCCCTTGTCCAGACGTCGTCCGTGTTTTGTTTCATGTCTGTTATTTATTAAAATGTTCACTCGCTTCTCGTCTCCCAGTGTCTGTCCTTACAGAATGCTGACACCAATATTGGAAGCATCAGGGAGTTTTTTGTTTTTTTGTTTAGGTTCAGGGAATGTGGCGGAAGGCTTGGCTCTGTGTTTGGACTGAGGGAATAGGAATGAGGCTTGGCTAGGACTGGATCTCAGGCTGAATGTGGTGTGGACTAAGGCTTAGCTAGGAGTGGGTTGGCTGTTGGGAATGTGGTGTAAGGCTTGGACTGGATCACAGGTTGCTGTTTGGCAAAGACTTGATCATGTGTTGGGAATGTGGTGTAAAGTTATGGAAGGTTTGGCTATTACTGGATTGCAGCCTGCTGCTGAGGAGACAAGTATTTTCTCTCATTTTAAGAGAAGCGTACAGAACAGTTAAGAGAAGCCTAGAGAACAGAATCTCTGAAATGGATGCCTCATCCAAATTTTTCTTTGGTTTAGAGAAAAAGAACGGACAAAGAAAAATGATTCATTGTCTCAAATCAGCTGTTGGACAAGAGCTCACTAGACCTAGTGAAATTAGAAAGAGGGCAGTAGAGTTCTATGCTGAGCTCTACAAGTGTGAGTACAAAGAGGATAAAACAGTGACACAGCAGTTCTTCGATGGGCTCCCACAGGTGGCTGCAGAAGCTCAGGTTGAGCTTGAGCAACCATTGTCTTTGCAGGAGCTATACACTGCATTAAAAGGCATGGAAAATGGAAGGGCACCAGGCATTGATGGGCTTCCCGTTGACTTTTTTAAGTCTTTTTGGGCTATGTTGGGAGAGGATTGGCTAGCAGTAGTTAATGATAGTTTAACCGGAGGGTTACTACCAATAAGCTGCAGAAGGGCTGTCCTCACCCTACTGCCCAAAAAGGGTGACCCTATGGAGGTGAAGAACTGGAGGACGGTGGCTTTATTGTGCACTGATTATAAGATCCTGTCAAAAGCTTTGTCCAACAGGTTGAGGGAGGTGATGGGGCAAATCATACATACGGACCAGTCCTACTGTGTTCCTGGCAGGCAGATAGGAGATAACATTTCTCTGATTCGTGATTTTTTGGACGTCTCTAGGGCTATTGGGTTGGATGCTGGTCTAATTTCAATTGATCAGGAAAAGGCATTTGACCGAGTTGAACATCAATATTTATGGCACACTTTGGAGGCGTTTGGGTTCAGCTCTGGTTTTATTGCCATGATAGAGGTGATATATGGTGACATTGAAAGTGTATTGAAAGTTAACGGTGGTTTGAGTGCTCCTTTTAAAGTGTGTAGAGGTATTAGGCAGGGATGTTCTTTGTCGGGAATGTTATATGCCATTGCTATAGAGCCACTACTAAATAGCATAAGAAGTCACATTGAAGGGGTGTACCTTTCAAGGGATATTCCTCCTATTCGTCTCTCAGCCTATGCTGATGATGTAGTTGTTTTAGTGAAAAATCAAGCGGAGGTGGAAGTTTTGAGTCTAATGGTTGATCGTTTTAGGGGAATATCCTCTGCAAAGGTAAATTGGGAAAAGAGTTGTGCTTTACAGATTGGAGAATGGGATGGAGGGATCATGGCTTTGCCAGGGGGGCTGGAATGGTGTAAGGGAGGTTTTAAGTATCTTGGAGTGTACCTAGGAGATGAGGGGACTATGGAAAAAAAAATGGATTGGGTGGTTGAAATGGTGGAAGGGAGGATAAGGAGATGGCGTTGGTTGCTATCTCGTATGTCATATAGAGGGCGCACTATTATAGTTAACAATGTGATTGCCTCTGCACTGTGGCATCGGTTGTCAGTTTTAGAACCGCCTTCTGGCTAAGATACAGGCAATAATTGTGGATTTCTTTTGGGATAAATATCACTGGGTTCCACAAAGTGTTTTGTATTTGTCAAAAGAGGAGGGGGGACAAGGTCTTGTACATCTTGCTAGTAGGGCTGCTGCTTTCCGGTTGCAGTTTATTCAAAGGTTGCTTTATGGACAGGAAAATGTGGTTTGGAGAGGGGTGGCAGGACTTGTATTACAGCAGGTTGGAGGATTGGGTTTAAAGAAAGCTTTATTTTTGGTTGATAGTAGCCAGATTTCCAGGGAGGGAATACCTCCGTTTTACAGAGGCCTTCTTAGGGTGTGGAGCATAATGAAGGTGTCCAGACGAACTTCAGCGGAGTCAGTGCATTGGCTGTTGGAGGAACCTCTGGTGTATGGGGCAAGACTGGATTGCACAACTGCAGAGGTTCCACATTTTTCCAAGATTCTGGTGAAGGGCAAAATCATTACCTTAAAACAGTTAATGGCCGTGGCTGGGCCCGCCTTAATGGATGGTAGACGGGTGGCTGAACATTTGGGGGTGAGGTCGGAAAGGATTGTAGGACAAATGCTGGGAAGCTGCAGGAAGGCTCTGTCAGCAGAAGAGTGGGGTATGCTTCATAGCCACAAGAAGGTACAAGATGAAGATGTCTCATTTCCAAGACTAGGGATTACACCAAATATCCCAGAGTCAGAAAGAAAGGCGATATTACTGGATTTGAGAGGGTTGGAAGAGGTGGGTTTGGATGAGGTGAATGGGAAAGACTTATATAGGGGGTGTGTCAAGGTGTTGAATAAAGATAAATTGAAAAATAGAAAAGACACTCCATGGAGGGTAAAATTGGGCCTTGATGACAAGGTAAAGCCAGCATGGAGAGCACTGTACAAGCCACCGTTACAAAAGGGTACTGGTGATATGCAATGGAGGGTTTTGCATGGCATCATTGCAGTTAATGCTTTTGTATCTGTTATTAACTCAGATGTTGGAGATGGATGTCCTTTTTGTAATATAAGAGAAACAATTTTTCACTGTTTTGTGGAGTGTGAGAGGATTAAACCTCTCTTGGAAATGCTGGAGTCTTTGTTTAAAGCTGTAGGGGAGATTTTCAATAACACTGTTTTTATTTTGGGGTTTCAATATAGAAAGCAACAGAAAAGAAAATGTCAACTGTTAAATTTTATTTTGGGACAAGCTAAGATGTCCATTTTTTTGAGTAGGAAACATAAGATAGAAACGGGATATGGGCAGGATGTAAGATGTGTTTTTAAAGGATTAGTGAAAATAAGAATAAAAGTAGATTTGAGTTCTTCTCAGCTGTAAAAGATCTCCCATTGTTTGAGGAGAAGTGGGCATACGAAGGAGCGCTTTGTTTTGTAGAGGAGGGGAAATTATTTTTTGTTGATGAAATAAGCTGAATGTAATATGTTTGTTAGTATTTTTTCTTTTCTTTCTTTTTACATTTTTTGTTATTTAGTGTTTTGTATTTTTTTCTTTTATTTTAAGAATTACATTTGGTGTTTCATTTCTGAAAAGGCAGTGTGTCATTATTGATGCTAATACTTGAGTATAAAATCAAGGTTTTATAAAAACTCAAAACTCTCTGTCTCTCTCTCTGTCTCTCTCTCTCTCTCTCTCTCTCTCTCTCTCTCTCTTC
>NW_021823401.1:616539-653469 GCF_901001165.1 Salmo trutta | reverse complement strand
TTTTCCTCTAGAGTACGATAGAAAAACAGCAGTTGACTATTATTGTATGGTTACTAAGGTGCAGGGGCTTTCATGCGTGTTAATATGTGTTGTTTTATCTTGAGAAGTAACTCAAGTCAGCAGGCTTCATTTGGTGTGCCTTTCAAGCTTTCTTCGTGACTTGGACACTACATCTGTGTCATATCTGTCGGAAGGAGCGGACCAAGGCGCAGCGGTATAGTGCTCATCTTCTTTTATTTAACGTATAAAGTGAACACTTAAACAAAAATAACAAAACGACAATCGACAGTTCCGTAAGGTACAAAGACTATAACGGAAAACAACCACCCACAAACCCAAAGGAAAAAAGGGCTGCCTAAGTATGGCTTCCAATCAGAGACAACGAAAGACACCTGCCTCTGATTGGAAACCATACTCGGCCACACATAGAAAACGAACATAGAAAATGAAAACTAGAACAAATCCCCTCTACATAAACCAACCCCAAAACACACAAAAACAACACCCCCTGCCACGCCCTGACCATACTACAATGACCAATGACCCCTTTACTGGTCAGGACGTGACAATCTGATTGGTCCTTTTCATCTTTCATCTTGGGGTCATTACCCTACCTACGTATTCATCTAAATGATTTATATAGCCCCGATCGACAATGTTGGTTAATATGTGTTCAAATAATATCCACTTTCTACGCTTCTCTAAGCTGTTCTCTATGCTTCTCTAAGCTGTTCTCTATGCTTCTCTAAGCTGTTCTCTACGCTTCTCTAAGCTGTTCTCTATGCTTCTGTAAGCTGTTCTCTATGCTTCTCTAAGCTGTTCTCTAGGCTTCTCTTAACTGTTCTGTACGCTTCTCTTAAAATGAGAGAAAATACTTGTCTCCTCAGCAGCAGGCTGCAATCCAGTCATAGCCAAACCTTCCATAACTTTACACCACATTCCCAACACATGATCAAACAGCAACCTGTGATCCAGTCCAAGCCTTACACCACATTCCCAACAGCCAACCCACTCCTAGCTAAGCCTTAGTCCACACCACATTCAGCCTGAGATCCAGTCCTAGCCAAGCCTCATTCCTATTCCCTCAGTCCAAACACAGAGCCAAGCCTTCCGCCACATTCCCTGAACCTAAACAAAAAAACAAAAAACTCCCTGATGCTTCCAATATTGGTGTCAGCATTCTGTAAGGACAGACACTGGGAGACGAGAAGCGAGTGAACATTTTAATAAATAACAGACATGAAACAAAACACGGACGACGTCTGGACAAGGGATAAGAAACAACATCAATGCTGACACGGGGATCAAACTGAGAAATAGACAGATATAGGGGAAGCAACCAACAAAGTGAAGGAGTCCAGGTGAGTCCAATGAAGCTCTGATGCGCGTAACGATGGTGACAGGTGTGCGTAATGATGGGCAGCCTGGCGCCCTTGAGCGCCGAGGAGGGGGAGCGGGAGCAGGCATGACACAAGGTACAACACACAGCCAAGCTTCCCCTATGAGCTAGTCCTGGCCAAGGCACAACACACAGCCAAGCTTCCCCTATGATTTAGTCCTGGCCAAGGCACAACACACAGCCAAGCTTCCCCTATGAGCTAGTCCTGGCCGAGGTACAACACACAGCCAAGCTTCCCCTATGAGCTAGTCCTGGCCGTGGTACAACACACAGCCAAGCTTCCCCTATGAGCTAGTCCTGGCCAAGGCACAACACACAGCCAAGCTTCCCCTATGATTTAGTCCTGGCCAAGGCACAACACACAGCCAAGCTTCCCCTATGAGCTAGTCCTGGCCGAGGTACAACACACAGCCAAGCTTCCCCTATGAGCTAGTCCTGGCCGTGGTACAACACACAGCCAAGCTTCCCCTATGAGCTAGTCCTGGCCAAGGCTCAACACACAGCCAAGCTTCCCCTATGAGCTAGTCCTGGCCCAGGTACAACACACAGCCAAGCTTCCCCTATGAGCTAGTCCTGGCCGAGGCACAACACACAGCCAAGCTTCCCCTATGAGCTAGTCCTGGCCGAGGTACAACACACAGCCAAGTCCAGGCCGAGGTACAACACACAGCCAAGCTTCCCCTATGAGCTAGTCCTGGCCAAGGTACAACACATAGCCAAGCTTCCCCTATGAGCTAGTCCTGGCCGAGGTACAACACACAGCCAAGCTTCCCCTATGAGCTAGTCCTGGCCGAGGTACAACACACAGCCAAGCTTCCCCTATGAGCTAGTCCTGGCCAAGGCTCAAAACACAGCCAAGCTTCCCCTATGAGCTAGTCCTGGCCGAGGTACAACACACAGCCAAGCTTCCCCTATGATCTAGTCCTGGTCAAGCCTTGGCATATGCCACATTCCCAACACATGTTGTGACATCATGAGGTTGAAACAGAGCTATGTGGATGATTGAGAAGACAAATCATCCCTTTCTTCCTCCAAAAGGGATGAATCACTCAGAAACTAGCTATAAATAAAACAGGAGGACATCCACACCATCCACAGGCCTGTAGGATTATACACCAACTCAGACCTCTGTCAGATTATACACCAACTCAGACCTCTGTTAGATTATACACCAACTCAGACCTCTGTTAGATTATACACCAACTCAGACCTCTGTCAGATTATACACCAACTCAAACCTCTGTCAGATTATACACCAACTCAGACCTCTGTCAGATTATACACCAACTCAGACCTCTGTCAGATTATACACCAACTCAGACCTCTGTCAGATTATACACCAACTCAGACCTCTGTCAGATTATACACCAACCTCAGACCTCTGTTAGATTATCACACCAACTCAGACCTCTGTTAGATTATACACCAACTCAGACCTCTGTCAAGTATACACCAACTCAGACCTCTGTCAGATTATACCCACTCCGACCTCTGTCAGATTATACACCAACTCAGACCTCTGTCAGATTATACACCACTCAGACCTCTGTCAGATTATACACCAACTCAGACCTCTGTCAGATTATACACCAACTCAGACCTCTGTCAGATTATACACCAACTCAGACCTCTGTCAGATTATACACCAACTCAGACCTCTGTTAGATTATACACCAACTCAGACCTCTGTCAGATTATACACCAACTCAGACCTCTGTCAGATTATACACCAACTCAGACCTCTGTCAGATTATACACCAACTCAGACCTCTGTTAGATTATACACCAACTCAGACCTCTGTCAGATTATACACCAACTCAGACCTCTGTCAGATTATACACCAACTCAGACCTCTGTTAGATTATACACCAACTCAGACCTCTGTTAGATTATACACCAACTCAGACCTCTGTCAGATTATACACCAACTCAGACCTCTGTCAGATTATACACCAACTCAGACCTCTGTCAGATTATACACCAACTCAGACCTCTGTCAGATTATACACCAACTCAGACCTCTGTCAGATTATACACCAACTCAGACCTCTGTTAGATTATACACCAACTCAGACCTCTGTCAGATTATACACCAACTCAGACCTCTGTCAGATTATACACCAACTCAGACCTCTGTTAGATTATACACCAACTCAGACCTCTGTCAGATTATACACCAACTCAGACCTCTGTCAGATTATACACCAACTCAGACCTCTGTCAGATTATACACCAACTCAGACCTCTGTTAGATTATACACCAACTCAGACCTCTGTTAGATTATACACCAACTCAGACCTCTGCCAGATTATACACCAACTCAGACCTCTGTTTAGATTATACACCCAACTCAGACATCTGTAGATTATACACCAACTCAGACCTCTGTTAGATTATACACCAACTCAGACCTCTGTCAGATATACACCAACTCAGACCTCTGTCAGATTATACACCAACTCAGACCTCTGTCAGATTATACACCAACTCAGACCTCTGTCAGATTATACACCAACTCAGACCTCTGTCAGATTATACACCAACTCAGACCTCTGTTAGATTATACACCAACTCAGACCTCTGTCAGATTATACACCAACTCAGACCTCTGTTAGATTATACACCAACTCAGACTCTGTCAGATTATACACCACTCAGACCTCTTCGATTATACACCAACTCGACCTCTGTTAGATTATACACAACTCAGACCTCTGTCAGATTATACACCAACTCAGACCTCTGTCAGATTATACACCAACTCAGACCTCTGTTAGATATACACCAACTCAGACCTCTGTTAGATTATACACCAACTCAGACCTCTGTCAGATTATACACCAACTCAGACCTCTGTTAGATTATACACCAACTCAGACCTCTGTCAGATTATACACCAACTCAGACCTCTGTTAGATTATACACCAACTCAGACCTCTGTTAGATTATACACCAACTCAGACCTCTGTCAGATTATACACCAACTCAGACCTCTGTCAGATTATACACCAACTCAGACCTCTGTCAGATTATACACCAACTCAGACCTCTGTCAGATTATACACCAACTCAGACCTCTGTCAGATTATACACCAACTCAGACCTCTGTCAGATTATACACCAACTCAGACCTCTGTCAGATTATACACCAACTCAGACCTCTGTCAGATTATACACCAACTCAGACCTCTGTTAGATTATACACCAACTCAGACCTCTGTCAGATTATACACCAACTCAGACCTCTGTCAGATTATACACCAACTCAGACCTCTGTTAGATTATACACCAACTCAGACCTCTGTTAGATTATACACCAACTCAGACCTCTGCCAGATTATACACCAACTCAGACCTCTGTTAGATTATACACCAACTCAGACATCTGTTAGATTATACACCAACTCAGACCTCTGTTAGATTATACACCAACTCAGACCTCTGTCAGATTATACACCAACTCAGACCTCTGTCAGATTATACACCAACTCAGACCTCTGTCAGATTAAACCCTCAGACCTCTGTCAGATTATCCAACTCAGACCTCTGTCAGATTATACACCAACTCAGACCTCTGTTAGATTATACACCAACTCAGACCTCTGTCAGATTATACACCAACTCAGACCTCTGTCAGATTATACACCAACTCAGACCTCTGTCAGATTATACACCAACTCAGACCTCTGTCAGATTATACACCAACTCAGACCTCTGTCAGATTATACACCAACTCAGACCTCTGTCAGATTATACACCAACTCATATTGCACATATCGGTCGTATAAATTTGTGTCCCAAATGGCACCCTATTCCATATTTAGTGACCAGGGCCCATAGGAGATCTGGTCAAAAGTAGTGCACTACATAGGGAATATAATGCTTTTAGGGTTGCATTCCTTTAGGACTGAGTGGGGTGAAAACACATGGGGTTTGTTGGAATAACTCAGTATTGGGTGTAAAGTACACACATACACACACACGCGCACACACACACGCGCACGCACACACACACACACACACACACACACACACACACACACACACACACACATTCCTCCAAACCATAAAATCCCAGACCATATTTTCCTAGGCGCTGCCTGTCCTCTCTGCACCAATGGGCTGCATGCAGGATGATGTCAGCTGATACCATCCTCACTGTGTTTGTCTGTATGATACCATCCTCACTGTGTTTGTCTGTACGATACCATCCTCACTGTGTTTGTCTGTACGATACCATCCTCACTGTGTTTGTCTGCATGATACCATCCTCACTGTGTTTGTCTGTATGATACCATCCTCACTGTGTGTGTGTTTGTTTGTTTATGTGTGTGTGCGTGTGCATCTGTGCGTGTGTGTCAGCGGATATGAGCCTTAGATGAAAGGAAACCATGCTGTTAATGGAGGAAATTACATCACCATGGGAAGACAGTAGGGTGACCTCATCCCGTTATGATTATAACCAGCCCGACTGAGCCATACAGTACGGATATCCTGTACTATAGCCCCTACAGTAGATATCCTGATATCCTGTACTATAGCCCCTACAGTAGATATCCTGTACTATAGCCCCTACAGTAGATATCCTGTACTATAGCCCCTACAGTAGATATCCTGATATCCTGTACTATAGCCCCTACAGTAGATATCCTGTACTATAGCCCCTACAGTAGATATCCTGTACTATAGCCCCTAGTATACTGTATAGCCCCTACAGTAGATATCCTGATATCCTGTACTATAGCCCCTACAGTAGATATCCTGTACTATAGCCCCTACAGTAGATATCCTGATATCCTGTACTATAGCTCCTACAGTAGATATCCTGATATCCTGTACTATAGCCCCTACAGTAGATATCCTGATATCCTGTACTATAGCCCCTACAGTAGATATCCTGATATCCTGTACTATAGCCCCTACAGTAGATATCCTGTACTATTGCCCCTACAGTAGATATCCTGTACTATAGCCCCTACAGTAGATATCCTGATATCCTGTACTATAGCCCCTACAGTAGATATCCTGTACTATAGCCCCTACAGTAGATATCCTGTACTATAGCCCCTACAGTAGATATCCTGATATCCTGTACTATAGCCCCTACAGTAGATATCCTGATATCCTGTACTATAGCCCCTACAGTAGATATCCTGATATCCTGTACTATAGCCCCTACAGTAGATATCCTGTACTATAGCCCCTACAGTAGATATCCTGTACTATAGCCCCTACAGTAGATATCATGTACTATAGCCCCTACAGTAGATATCCTGATATCCTGTACTATAGCCCCTACAGTAGATATCCTGATATCCTGTACTATAGCCCCTACAGTAGATATCCTGTACTATAGCTCCTACAGTAGATATCCTGTACTATAGCCCCTACAGTAGATATCCTGTACTATTGCACCTCCTGATATCCTGTAGTATACTGTAGATGATAGATGATTGAACACACACACACACACACACACACACACACACACACACACACACACACACACACAGAGTGAACATTATTAAAAATCCTTTTGCTATGTGGGATCAGTGGAGGTCTGGAAGAGAGAGACCTCCCAGGAGTCAGGGAGCTGGAGCCTGGCCCAAAAACAGAGCTCTCTGTTGGACTAGCTGTGTCAGGACACACAGGGTCATGGAGCTCAGCAGCTGGAGGCCTGAGGACAGTTAGACACTTACTGGGGAGGAGAACTAATAGTGACTTTGGCAGAACATAACAGCTGTAAAATACTGTGATTATTACCAGGAATATAATGAGATAATATTCACATGCAGGGACAAAATCTGGAACTCGTGATTGTTTTAAACAAAATGTTTATCTGAGAATATGGGAAAAAAGATCAGGTCTCAATTATAAAGGCTTTAAAGACCATTCATAGAGCCTTCATAAGCCCTTCACAGATGCTTCAAAAATCATTTCTAAGCCCATAAATGCCTACCATATAAAATAATGTTTTGCATAACAGGCTTCAATACAAGTAGTGTTGGAGGCCACTTCACTCTGAAAAAACATATTCTAGGAAACACTCCCTGAATCATATTTACCAGACAGTGGCTGAAACGTAGGGAACATTCCCAGTACTGAATCATATTTACCAGACAGTGATTGAAACGTAGGGGACATTCCCGGTACTGAACCATATTTACCAGACAGTGGCTGAAACGTAGGGGACATTCCCAGTACTGACTGAAACGTAGGGAACATTCCCAGTACTGAACCATATTTACCAGACAGTGATTGAAACGTAGGGAACATTCTCAGTACTGAAGCATATTTCCCAGGCACTGACTGACTACTGTGATATAAGTCACACGGAGCCCCTGCTGCAGCAGTTGAATAGCTACCTGGGGCTCAAATTCCAACCTCCACAGGGTGTATTACCTCACCTTCTTACTGACGCCAAGCAGGACCTCCGCTCAAACCATTCAGATGGGTGTGTGTGTGTGTGTGTGTGTGTGTGTGTGTGGGTGTGTGTGTGTGTGTGTGTGTGTGTGTGTGTGTGTGTGTGTGTGTGTGTGTGTGTGCGTGCTTGCAGCCATAGGAATTAGTTGTTGATAATCCTGGTAGATGGCGTGTCTCAGTTTTCAGGATCCTCATTAGTTACCCATCAGACTGATTGACAGGTCAGCCATCACATGTAAATCTGGCAATTTGTTTCAGATGGCGGTTTCAGGATGAGGCAGGAGGTAATGGAGGAAGCAACACGTAGTCTACGTCCCATACTGACTGGTAGTCCTGTCTATACACTGGTCGTCCTGTCTACACACTGGTAGTCCTGTCTATATACACTGGTAGTCCTGTCTACACACTGGTAGTCCTGTCTATACACACTGGTAGTCCTGTCTATACACACTGGTAGTCCTGTCTATATACACTGGTAGTCCTGTCTATATACACTGGTAGTCCTGTCTATACACTGGTAGTCCTGTCTATACACTGGTAGTCCTGTCTATATACACTGGTAGTCCTGTCTATACACACTGGTAGTCCTGTCTATACACTGGTAGTCCTGTCTATACACACTGGTAGTCCTGTCTATACACACTGGTAGTCCTGTCTACACACTGGTAGTCCTGTCTACACACTGGTAGTCCTGTCTATACACACTGGTAGTCCTGTCTATATACACTGGTAGTCCTGTCTATATACACTGGTAGTCCTGTCTATACACACTGGTAGTCCTGTCTATACACACTGGTAGTCCTGTCTATATACACTGGTAGTCCTGTCTATATACACTGGTAGTCCTGTCTACACACTGGTAGTCCTGTCTATATACACTGGTAGTCCTGTCTACACACTGGTAGTCCTGTCTATAAACACTGGTAGTCCTGTCTATACACACTGGTAGTCCTGTCTACACACACTGGTAGTCCTGTCTATACACACTGGTAGTCCTGTCTATAAACACTGGTAGTCCTGTCTATAAACACTGGTAGTCCTGTCTATATACACTGGTAGTCCTGTCTATATACACTGGTAGTCCTGTCTACACACTGGTAGTCCTGTCTATACACACTGGTAGTCCTGTCTACACACACTGGTAGTCCTGTCTATATACACTGGTAGTCCTGTCTATAAACACTGGTAGTCCTGTCTATAAACACTGGTAGTCCTGTCTATACACACTGGTAGTCCTGTCTATACACACTGGTAGTCCTGTCTACACACACTGGTAGTCCTGTCTATACACACTGGTAGTCCTGTCTATACACACTGGTAGTCCTGTCTATAAACACTGGTAGTCCTGTCTATAAACACTGGTAGTCCTGTCTATATGCACTGGTAGTCCTGTCTATACACACTGGTAGTCCTGTCTACACACTGGTAGTCCTGTCTACACACACTGGTAGTCCTGTCTACACACACTGGTAGTCCTGTCTACACACACTGGTAGTCCTGTCTATACACTGGTAGTCCTGTCTATATACACTGGTAGTCCTGTCTACACTCACTGGTAGTCCTGTCTATACACACTGGTAGTCTGTCTACACACTGGTAGTCCTGTCTATACACTGGTAGTCCTGTCTATACACCCTGGTAGTCCTGTCTATACACTGGTAGTCCTGTCTATACACTGGTAGTCCTGTCTACACACTGGTAGTCCTGTCTATACACACTGGTAGTCCTGTCTATACACACTGGTAGTCCTGTCTATACACTGGTAGTCCTGTCTATACACACTGGTAGTCCTGTCTACACACTGGTAGTCCTGTCTATACACACTGGTAGTCCTGTCTATACACTGGTAGTCCTGTCTATACACTGGTAGTCATGTCTATACACACTGGTAGTCCTGTCTATATACACTGGTAGTCCTGTCTATATACACTGGTAGTCCTGTCTATACACTGGTAGTCCTGTCTATACACTGGTAGTCCTGTCTATATACACTGGTAGTCCTGTCTATACACACTGGTAGTCCTGTCTACACACTGGTAGTCCTGTCTATATACACTGGTAGTCCTGTCTATACACACTGGTAGTCCTGTCTATACACACTGGTAGTCCTGTCTACACACTGGTAGTCCTGTCTATACACACTGGTAGTCCTGTCTACACACACTGGTAGTCCTGTCTACACACTGGTAGTCCTGTCTATACACACTGGTAGTCCTGTCTATAAACACTGGTAGTCCTGTCTATACACACTGGTAGTCCTGTCTACACACTGGTAGTCCTGTCTATACACACTGGTAGTCCTGTCTACACACTGGTAGTCCTGTCTATAAACACTGGTAGTCCTGTCTACACACTGGTAGTCCTGTCTATACTATACACACTGTTAGTCCTGTCTACACACTGGTAGTCCTGTCTATAAACACTGGTAGTCCTGTCTACACACACTGGTAGTCCTGTCTACACACACTGGTAGTGCTGTCTACACACTGGTAGTCCTGTCTATACACACTGGTAGTCCTGTCTACACACACTGGTAGTCCTGTCTATAAACACTGGTAGTCCTGTCTATACACACTGGTAGTCCTGTCTACACACTGGTAGTCCTGTCTATACACACTGGTAGTCCTGTCTATAAACACTGGTAGTCCTGGCTATACACACTGGTAGTCCTGTCTACACACACTGGTAGTCCTGTCTACACACTGGTAGTCCTGTCTACACACTGGTAGTCCTGTCTATGTACACTGGTACTCCTGTCTATATACACTGGTAGTACTGTCTACACACTGGTAGTCCTGTCTATAAACACTGGTAGTCCTGTCTATATACACTGGTAGTCCTGTCTATACACACTGGTAGTCCTGTCTACACACTGGTAGTCCTGTCTACACACTGGTAGTCCTGTCTACACACTGGTAGTCCTGACTATAAACACTGGTAGTCCTGTCTATACACACTGGTAGTCCTGTCTATACACACTGGTAGTCCTGTCTACACACACTGGTAGTCCTGTCTATAAACACTGGTTGTCCTGTCTATAAACACTGGTAGTCCTGTCTATACACACTGGTAGTCCTGTCTATACACACTGGTAGTCCTGTCTATACACTGGTAGTCCTGTCTATACACACTGGTAGTCCTGTCTACACACACTGGTAGTCCTGTCTATACACACTGGTAGTCCTGTCTATACACACTGGAAGTCCTGTCTATACACACTGGTAGTCCTGTCTATACACTGGTAGTCCTATCTATACACACTGGTAGTCCTGTCTACACACACTGGTAGTCCTGTCTATACACACTGGTAGTCCTGTCTACACACACTGGTAGTCCTGTCTATACACACTGGTAGTCCTGTCTATACACTGGTAGTCCTGTCTATACACACTGGTAGTCCTGTCTATATACACTGGTAGTCCTGTCTATAAACACTGGTAGTCCTGTCTACACACACTGGTAGTCCTGTCTATACACACTGGTAGTCCTGTCTACACACACTGGTAGTCCTGTCTATACACACTGGTAGTCCTGTCTACACACCTGGTAGTCCTGTCTATACACACTGGTAGTCCTGTCTATAACACTGGTAGTCCTGTCTATACACAACTGGTAGTCCTGTCTACACACTGGTAGTCCTGTCTATACACACTGGTAGTCCTGTCTACACACACTGGTAGTCCTGTCTACACACACTGGTAGTCCTGTCTATACACTGGTAGTCCTGTCTATATACACTGGTAGTCCTGTCTACACACACTGGTAGTCCTGTCTATACACACTGGTAGTCCTGTCTACACACTGGTAGTCCTGTCTATACACTGGTAGTCCTGTCTATACACCCTGGTAGTCCTGTCTATACACTGGTAGTCCTGTCTATACACTGGTAGTCCTGTCTACACACTGGTAGTCCTGTCTATACACTTGGGTAGTCCTGTCTATACACTGGTAGTCCTGTCTATACACACTGGTAGTCCTGTCTACACACTGGTAGTCCTGTCTATACACACTGGTAGTCCTGTCTACACACACTGGTAGTCCTGTCTATACACACTGGTAGTCCTGTCTACACACTGGTAGTCCTGTCTACACACTGGTAGTCCTGTCTATATACACTGGTAGTCCTGTCTATACACACTGGTAGTCCTGTCTATACACACTGGTAGTCCTGTCTACACACACTGATAGTCCTGTCTACACACTGGTAGTCCTGTCTATAAACACTGGTAGTCCAGTCTATACACACTGGTAGTCCTGTCTACACACTGGTAGTCCTGTCTATAAACACTGGTAGTCCTGTCTACACACTGGTAGTCCTGTCTATAAACACTGGTAGTCCTGTCTACACACTGGTAGTCCTGTCTATATACACTGGTAGTCCTGTCTATACACTGGGAGTCCTGTCTACACACACTGGTAGTCCTGTCTATACACGGGTAGTCCTGTCTATACACACTGGTAGTCCTGTCTATACACACTGGTAGTCCTGTCTATATACACTGGTAGTCCTGTCTATACACTGGTAGTCCTGTCTATACACACTGGTAGTCCTGTCTATACACTGGTAGTCCTGTCTACACACTGGTAGTCCTGTCTACACACTGGTAGTCCTGTCTATATACACTGGTAGTCCTGTCTATAAACACTGGTAGTCCTGTCTATACACACTGGTAGTCCTGTCTATAAACACTGGTAGTCCTGTCTATACACACTGGTAGTCCTGTCTACACACACTGGTAGTCCTGTCTATACACACTGGTAGTCCTGTCTATACACACTGGTAGTCCTGTCTATACACACTGGTAGTCCTGTCTACACACTGGTAGTCCTGTCTACACACTGGTAGTCCTGTCTATATACACTGGTAGTCCTGTCTATAAACACTGGTAGTCCTGTCTATACACACTGGTAGTCCTGTCTACACACTGGTAGTCCTGTCTATACACACTGGTAGTCCTGTCTATACACACTGGTAGTCCTGTCTACACACTGGTAGTCCTGTCTATATACACTGGTAGTCCTGTCTATACACACTGGTAGTCCTGTCTACACACTGGTAGTCCTGTCTATAAACACTGGTAGTCCTGTCTATACACACTGGTAGTCCTGTCTATACACTGGTAGTCCTGTCTATACACACTGGTAGTCCTGTCTATACACACTGGTAGTCCTGTCTACACACTGTTAGTCCTGTCTACACTCGTAGTCCTGTCTATAAACACTGGTAGTCCTGTCTATACACACTGGTAGTCCTGTCTACACACTGGTAGTCCTGTCTATACACACTGGTAGTCCTGTCTATATACACTGGTAGTCCTGTCTATAAACACTGGTAGTCCTGTCTACACACTGGTAGTCCTGTCTATACACTGGTAGTCCTGTCTACACACACTGGTAGTCCTGTCTACACACTGGTAGTCCTGTCTATACACACTGGTAGTCCTGTCTATACACTGGTAGTCCTGTCTACACACTGTTAGTCCTGTCTACACACACTGGTAGTCCTGTCTACACACACTGGTAGTCCTGTCTACACACTGGTAGTCCTGTCTATAAACACTGGTAGTCCTGTCTATAACACTGGTAGTCCTGTGTTAGTGTGTGTGTGTGTGGTGTGTGTGTGTGTGTGTGTGTGTGTGTGTGTGTGTGTGTGTGTGTGTGTGTGGTGTGTGTGTGTGTGTGTGTGTGTGTGTGTGTGTTCCCTTGCTTGCTTGACCGGCTGAAGGAATCTGTCTTAAGTTCCAATTCAACATCAGTTTAAAGAACCAGAGGTGAATGTTTTAAAACAAAAAGTTTTACAGAAAAAAGTGACAAAAAAAAAAAAATGACATTCTGTCTTAACAATAAAATGATTGAATAACAGTAAATCCATGTGAATAAACTAGAGGAGGAAAGACCGAATAGGATCATAAAATACTTAATTGACTTCAAGCCACAAGCTGTGCTCCAGATGGTCTGATTATGATGTAACAGAGTCAATACTAACTTTTAACGGCGTAATTATCTCAGGCACCCGCCTTCATTGATTTGTTAATTAAATAAATGAACATATTTACATACCATATTGTCTCCGCTGCCTATATTAAACAATTGCCTCCAAAAGCAAACACTGAACGAACCATACAACATTGTTTGCTTGTTTCACGCCTTCAGCAGTAATTCAAACATAATTGTTCTTAAATACCTGTTCGCATGAAATTCATTCACACATATGTTTACATTTTCATTTACACTACCAGAATTTGATTACAAATGTTGTTTTTTTTACATCAAATCTTAACAGCCTTCCACATATAGATTCAAATTATATTTAATTCTACTCTTCACCATCCAACACATTGAAAGATTGACTCAAGATAATCATGCCACAACATCAGGACATCAGGAAAGAACTAAACTATCATTATAATGTGTTAGCTATCCTAGAAATACAATTAAAATGTCATTCTATTTCTAAACTATCATTATAATGTGTTAGCTATCCTAGAAATACAATTAACAAGTAATTATATTTCTAGACTATCATTATAATGTGTTAGCTATCCTAGAAATACAATTTAAAAGTCATTCTATTTCTAAACTATCATTATAATGTGTTAGCTATCCTAGAAATACAATTAAAAAGTCATTATATTTCTAAACTATCATTATAATGTGTTAGCTATCCTAGAAATACAATTAAAAAGTCATTCTATTTCTAAACTATCATTATAATGTGTTAGCTATCCTAGAAATACAATTAAAAGTCATTATATTTCTAAACTATCATTATAATGTGTTAGCTATCCTAGAAATACAATTAAAAAGTCATTATATTTCTAAACTATCATTATAATGTGTTAGCTATCCTAGAAATACAATTAAAAAGTCATTATATTTCTAAACTATCATTATAATGTGTTAGCTATCCTAGAAATACAATTAAAAAGTCATTCTATTTCTAAACTATCATTATAATGTGTTAGCTATCCTAGAAATACAATTAACAAGTAATTATATTTCTAAACTATCATTATAATGTGTTAGCTATCCTAGAAATACAATTTAAAAGTCATTCTATTTCTAAACTATCATTATAATGTGTTAGCTATCCTAGAAATACAATTAAAAAGTCATTATATTTCTAAACTATCATTATAATGTGTTAGCTATCCTAGAAATACATTAAAAAGTCATTCTATTTCTAAACTATCATTATAATGTGTTAGCTATCCTAGAATACAATTAAAAGTCATTATATTTCTAAACTATCATTATAATGTGTTAGCTATCCTAGAAATACAATTAAAAAAGTCATTCTATTTCTAAACTATCATTATAATGTGTTAGCTATCCTAGAATACAATTAACAAGTAATTCTATTTCTAAACTATCATTATAATGTGTTAGCATATCCTAGAACTACAATTTAAAAAGTCATTCTATTTCTAAACTATCATTATAATGTGTTAGCTATCCTAGAAATACAATTAAAAAGTCATTATATTTCTAACTATCATTATAATGTGTTAGCTATCCTAGAAATACAATTAAAAAGTCATTCTATTTCTAAACTATCATTATAATGTGTTAGCTATCCTAGAAATACAATTAACAAGTAATTATATTTCTAAACTATCATTATAATGTGTTAGCTATCCTAGAAATACAATTAAAAAGTCATTCTATTTCTAAACTATCATTATAATGTGTTAGCTATCCTAGAAATACAATTAAAAAGTCATTCTATTTCTAAACTATCATTATAATGTGTTAGCTATCCTAGAAATACAATTAAAAAGTCATTATATTTCTAAACTATCATTATAATGTGTTAGCTATCCTAGAAAGAAATGTACAAATCATTCAAAGGTGATGGCATCTATGCTGTTGTAATTAAAGTCATCTGAACGAAAGGAGATGGGACAGTGGGCACATATACCATAGAATATTTATGGAATGTGATACGCGAGGTTTGAATCGCAAATTGCACCCTATTCCCTATTTAGTGCACTACCTTTGAGCAGGGCCAATAGGGCTCTGGTCAAAAAGCAGTGCACTATATATAGGGAATAGGGTGCTATTTCAGAGGCACGATTACAGTATCGCAGCTGCTGCTTCATCGTTGATTTAATTCCAGCGGGACATAAATTGGGTTTGGGTTGTTTTATTGGTTCAGACTGGCACATTGACAGGCCTGAGAGGCACTGGAATCAACTGACTTCTGCAGAAACGTGTGAATAATAATCTGGAACATTTCTCCACGCAACAAGGAAATACTTGAAGTACATCACATGTAAAATGCAAACGCATGCATCGCCCTTTAACAGCCCCATATATCAAGAGACATGATCAAAGCACCAATGTAATGCCTCTCTCTCTCCCCCCTCTCTCTCTCCCCCCCTCTCCCCTCTCTCTCTCTCCCCCTCTCTCTCCCCCCCTCTCCCCCTCTCTCCCCCCTCTCTCCCCCCTCTCCCTCTCTCTCTCTCCCCCTCTCTCTCCCCCCCCTCTCTCCCCCCCTCTCCCCCCTCTCCCCCCTCTCTCCCCCCTCTCTCCCCCCCTCTCTCCCCCCTCTCCCTCTCTCTCTCTGTCTCTCTCTTTCCCACTCTCTTTCTCCCTCTCTCTCTCTCTGTAATGCTGAAGTATGTTTTTATGCAGTCGCTATGTAGTGAATTATTTCCATCTGATGCACGGTGCTCGTTAAAATCACTACAACTCAGTTTGAATAGAACATAAAGGAGACTTCCAGAGGGTCTCTACGAGGTAGTGGTGGTTCTCTTCTGTTGTTTCAGGGAATGGACAACAGAGAGAGAGAGAGAGAGAGGGGAGAGAGAGAGACAGAGACAACAAGAGAGAGTGAGAGAATGAGAGAGAAGAGAAATGGAGAGAGGCAAAGGAGAGAGACAGAGAGAGGAGGGGGAAAGGGATGGAGAGAGAGAGAGAGAGAGAGGGAGAGAGAGAAGGGGGAGAGAGAGAGAAGATGAGAGAGAGATGAGAGAGAGAGAGAGAGAGAAGGGAAGAGCCAGAGAGTAAGAACCCCTAAATGACTGAAACACTCACAGCAATAATCACTAACTCGTGCTGTGTGCCTCCTTACTGTGAAACCAATCGATAGAAAAAGGCATGGTAACTAGTGACGGACCACCTTGAAAAGGTTAGGTCTATTAAAATACAAATCACCTGATTACCACACATTACTCTGTAAAAAAATAGACCCAGAGGGTTAATCCATAATCTGTACTCACTGCTGTGAGGAGGTCAAATGCATTCTTATTGTATTAAATCCATTTATAGAGAGGCATCAGGAAATAGGCCTAGCACTGCAGCAGACACACTGAGTGCAAGGTGGAGAGAGGAATGAAGAATGAAGAGAGAAGATATCCTATCAATCAAAGGTAATGTGTTTTAGGTGTCTCTGACCAAATTAAGATGAAGAGCTGACCTGATTCACTTCTGGTCTTTTAAGCTGGAAGTTCAAGACACAAACCTTAGTATGATTAGAGCTACCCTAACTGGGGCTGGTCACGTTATCCTGCCTTCATGTACATATCTGTAAACTGTAAAACTCTCCTTCACAGACTCACATCAACATCTCCAATTCAAATTAAATCTAGAATCGGCTTCCTATTTCGCAACAAAAGCATCTTTCACTCAGGCTGTCAAACTACCCTCCGTAAAACTGACCATCCTAACCGATCCTCGACTTCGGCGATGTCATTTACAAAATAGCCTCCAATACCCTACTCAATAAATTGGATGCAGTCTATCACAGTGCCATCCGTTTTGTCACCAAAGCCCCATATACTACCCACCACTGCGACCTGTACGCTCTCGTTGGCTGGCCTTCACTTCATCATCGTCGCCAAACCCACTGGCTCCAGGTCATCTATAAGACCCTGCTAGGTAAAGTCCCCCCTTATCTCAGCTCGCTGGTCACCATAGCAGCACCCACCTGTAGCACGCGCTCCAGCAGGTATATCTCTCTGGTCAACCCCCAAAGCCAATTCCTCCTTTGGCCGCCTCTTCTTCCAGTTCTCTGCTGCCAATGACTGGAACGAACTACAAAAATCTCTGAAACTGGAAACACTTATCTCCCTCACTAGCTTTTTAAGCACCAGCTGTCAGAGCAGCTCACAGATCACTGCACCTGTACATAGCCCATCTATAATTTAGCCCAAACAACTACCTCTTCCCCTACTGTATTTATTTATTTATTTTGCTCCTTTGCACCCATTATTTCTATTCTACTTTGCACTTTCTTCCTACTACAAATCTACCATTCCAGTGTTTTACTTGCTATATTGTATTTACTTTGCCACCATGGCCTTTTTTTGCCTTTACCTCCCTTATCTCACCTCATTTGCTCACATTGTATATAGACTTATTTTTCTACTGTATTATTGACTGTATGTTTGTTTTACTCCATGTGTAACTCTGTGTTGTTGTATGTGTCGAACTGCTTTGCTTTATCTTGGCCAGGTCGCAATTGTAAATGAGAACTTGTTCTCAACTTGCCTACCTGGTTAAATAAAGGTGAAATAAAAAATAAATAAAAATTTACCTTAAGAACCTCATACCTCTGTACATTGATCTGGTACTTCCTGTATTTAGCTCCACATTGATCTGGTACTTCCTGTATTTAGCTCCACATTGATCTGGTACTTCCTGTATTTAGCTCCACATTGATCTGGTACTTCCTGTATTTAGCTCCACATTGATCTGGTACTTCCTGTATTTAGCTCCACATTGATCTGGTACTTCCTGTATTTAGCTCCATTCATGTGCATGTTATAGTCATTCCTCTGGTGTTAACTAAAAAAAATGTAAAAATTACAAAAAAAGTCACCTCTGCATCTTTAGGAAAGGTTCGTAAGCAAGCATTTCACTGTCAAGTCTACACCAGTTGAATTCGGCACATTTGATAAATAACATTTGATTTGAGTAAGAGAAAACAGTATTATATGGAACCAATCTCACTGCTTAACAGTGAATGGATATTTCAACTATCCTGTAGTATGGGAAACACAAACTAAAGGCACATTTACCAAAACACTAAAAATAACCTGCTGCTGTTGGTGTATCAAGGTCTTGCTCGTCCTCTTGTCTAGGGATGGAGCGGACATGACTGAACACACACACACACACACACACACACACACACACACACACACACACACACACACAGGGTGGACATGACTGAACACACACACAGTATAGTAATATTGATCAGAAGCTGTGGTATATTGATCAGAAGCTGTAGTCTATTGATCAGAAGCTGTAGTCTATTGATCAGAAGCTGTAGTCTATTGATCAGAAGCTGTAGTCTATTTACATTTTACATTTTAGTCATTTAGCAGACACTCTTATCCAGAGCGACTTACAGTAGTGAATGCATACATTTCATTAAAAAAAATCCGTACTGGTCCCCCATGGGAATCGAACCCACAACCCTGGCATTGCAAACACTATGCTCTACCAACTGAACCACACGGGACCTATTGATCAGAAGCTGTAGTCTATTGATCAGAAGCTGTAGTCTATTGATCAGAAGCTGTAGTATATTGATCAGAAGCTGTAGTATATTGATCAGAAGCTGTAGTATATTGATCAGAAGCTGTAGTCTATTGATCAGAAGCTGTAGTATATTGATCAGAAGCTGTAGTCTATTGATCAGAAGCTGTAGTCTATTGATCAGAAGCTGTAGTCTATTGATCAGAAGCTGTAGTCTATTGATCAGAAGCTGTAGTCTATTGATCAGAAGCTGTAGTATATTGATCAGAAGCTGTAGTATATTGATCAGAAGCTGTAGTCCTATTATCAGAAGCTGTAGTATATTGATCAGAAGCTGTAGTCTATTGATCAGAAGCTGGTAGTCTATTGATCAGAAGCTGTAGCTATTGATCAGAAGCTGTAGTCTATTGATCAGAAGCTGTAGTCTATTGATCAGAAGCTGTAGTCTATTGATCAGAAGCTGTGGTATATTGATCAGAAGCTGTAGTCTATTGATCAGAAGCTGACCTGGGTCAAATACATATGCCAAATACTTTCCTCCTGAACCTGGCTATCGTTCATGTAGTGTACCACACCTGCTGGTCCAGGTTCTCAAAGAGCCCATTCATGAGGCCTGGAAAACAGTAAACCTCCCACTGGGTTCTCTCTTCCTGTCACCAGATGTTCAATTAACCTGCGGTGCTCCTCCTGCTAAAAATCCTGTGGTTCTGTGATATACAATCTGTATCATGTTGTCACTACATAACTCTAAAGAGTTGAGTACTTCCTGGATTTACTACAATCTGAGAGTTAAATCAGGAAACAATATACGTAGAACTGTCTGTAGATAAAATCCCAATGTTGACATGAGTCATTGGAGATCAACTTTACAACAACACCAAAAAAGAGAAGCATTTGAACATATAACTCCTCCCTCTCTCCCGCTCTCCCTCTCTCCCTCTCTCCCCTCTCCCTCTCTCCCCTCTCTCCCTCTCTCCTCTCCCTCTCTCCCTCTCTCCCTCTCTCCCTCTCTCCCTCTCTCCCTCTCGTCCCCTCTCTCCCCCCTCTCCCTCTCTCCCCGCTCTCCCCTCCTCTCCCTCTCTCCCCTTCTCGCCCTCTCTCCCCTCTCTCCCCTCTCACCCCTCTCTCCCTCTCGCCCCTCTCTACCGCTCCTCCACTCTCTCCCTGTCGCTCCCGCTTCTCTGTCCCTCCCCCTCTCTCCCCTCTCTCCTCCTCCCCATCTCTCCCCCCCTCTCCCCCATCTCTCCCTCTCTCACCTCTCTCCCCTCTCTCCCCTCTCTCCCCTCTATCTCTATCCCCTCTCCCTCTCTCCCCTCTCTTCCCTCTATCCCCTCTCTCCCCTCTCTCTCCCCTCTCTCCCCTCTCTCCCCTCTCCTCCCTCTCCCTCTCTCCCCTCTCTCCCCTCTCTCCCTCTCTCCATCGTCGTCCCAGCTCCCTCTCTCTCCCTCCATCTCCCTCTCTCCCCCCTCTGCTCGCCCCTCTCTCCCTACTCGCCTTCTCTCCCCTCTCTCCCTCTCTCCCCCTCTCCTCTCCCCTCGCTCCCCTCTCCTCACCCTCCCGACTCCCCTCTCTATCCTCCTCCTCCCTCTCTCCCTCTCTCCCCTCTCTCCCCTCATCTCCCCTCTCCCCCTCTCTCCCTCTCTCCCCTCTCTCCCTCTCTCCCCTCTCTCCCTCTCTCCCCTCTCTCCCTCTCTCCCTCTCCTCCCTCTCTCCCTCTCTCCCCTCTCTCCCTCTCTCCCTCCTCCCTCTCTCCCTCTCTCCCTCTCTCTCCCTCTCTCTCCCTCTCTCACCTCTCCTCCCCTCTCTCCCTCTTCTCCCCTCTCCCCCTCTCCTCCCTCTCTCCCCTCTCTCCCTCTCTCCCCTCTCTCCCTCTCCTCCCTCTCTCCCCTCTCTCCCCTCTCTCCCCTCTCCTCTCTCCTCCTCCCCTCTCTCCCCTCTCTCCCTCTCTCCCCTCTCTCCCCTCCCTCCCCTCCTCCCCTTCTCTCCCTCTTCTCCCCTCTTCCCTCTCTCCCTCTCTCCCCCTCTCTCCCTCTCTCTCCCTCTCTCCCTCTCATCTCTCCCTCTCTCCCCTCTCTTCCCTCTCTCCCTCTCCGCCCTCTCTCTCCCTCTCTCCCTCTCTCCCCTCTCTCCCCTCTCCCCTCTCTCCCTCTCTCCCTCTCTCCCCTCTCTCCCTCTCTCCCCTCTCTCCCTCCTCTCCCTCTCTCCCCTCTCTCCCTCTCTCCCCCTCTCCTCTCCCTCTCTCCCCTCTCTCCCTCTCTCCCTCTCTCCCCTCTCTCCCTCTCTCCCCTCCTCTCCCTCTCTCCCTCTCTCCCTCTCTCCCCTCTCTCCCCTCCCTCCCTCTCTCCCTCTCTACCCTCTCTCCCTCTCCTCCCCTCTCTCCCTCTCTCCCTCTCTCCCCTCTCTCACAGAGTGTTGTTGCCCACCCACATAACATATAGAGAGCACTATATGCTATATCTAGAAAGATGTGTCAGCAAGTTTCTTTTTCCCCTCTGCCCTCCTCTCATCCACCTCTGGTTATCCAGACTCTGAGGGATGTATGGTATGGAAGGTGGGCTAGCTACCTCAGACCAGACCTGACCTGAGGGATGTATGGTATGGAAGGTGGGCTAGCTACCTCACAGACCAGACCAGACCCTGAGGGATGTATGGTATGGAAGGTGGGCTAGCTACCTCAGACCAGACCAGACCCTGAGGTATGTATGGTATGGAAGGTGGGCTAGCTACCTCAGACCAGACCAGACCCTGAGGGATGTATGGTATGGAAGGTGGGCTAGCTACCTCACAGACCAGACCAGACCCTGAGGTATGTATGGTATGGAAGGTGGGCTAGCTACCTCAGACCAGACCAGACCCTGAGGGATGTATGGTATGGAAGGTGGGCTAGCTACCTCAGACCAGACCCTGAGGTATGTATGGTATGGAAGGTGGGCTAGCTACCTCACAGACCAGACCTGACCCTGAGGGATGTATGGTATGGAAGGTGGGCTAGCTACCTCAGACCAGACCTGACCTGAGGGATGTATGGTATGGAAGGTGGGCTAGCTACCTCACAGACCAGACCTGACCCTGAGGGATGTATGCTATGGAAGGTGGGCTAGCTACCTCACAGACCAGCACAGACCCTGAGGGATGTATGGTATGGAAGGTGGGCTAGCTACCTCACAGACCAGACCTGTGTAACATACTATATGACATCTTTCAAATACTTTCAGTGTTTGCTACAGCCTGCCTGGAGTGCCATGTGGGCGTGGTATGCATTTTTGGGACTATTCTATCGGTCCATTGAGCTATGCAGGCTCAATCAAGCACAGCTAAAAGTATTTGAAATATTTCAAATCGTTTTTGAACCTAGTCTGGTGGGCTCTACCCCACAGACCCTCAGCGACCACCAGCCTCTTCTCTTGAGATCTGCCCTCTCTCCTCTCAACCTCTCTCCTCTCTCTCTAACCCTCAGTCTCAACCTCTCTTCTCTCAACCTCTCCCCTCTCTCTCTATCCCTCAGTCTCAACCTCTCCCCTCTCTCTATCCCTCAGTCTCAACCTCTCCTCTCTCTCTATCCCTCAGTCTCAACCTCTCTTCTCTCTCTAACCCTCAGTCTCAACCTCTCTCCTCTCTAACCCTCAGTCTCAACCTCTCTCCTCTCTATCCCTCAGTCTCAACCTCTCCCCTCTCTCTAACCATCAGTCTCAGCCTCTCTCCTCTCTATCCCTCAGTCTCAACCTCTCCCCTCTCTAACCCTCAGTCTCAACCTCTCTCCTCTCTCTCTAACCCTCAGTCTCAACCTCTCTCCTCTCTCTATCCCTCAGTCTCAACCTCTCTCCTCTCTAACACTCAGACTCAACCTCTCTCCTCTCTCTATAACCCTCAGCCTCAACCTCTCTCCTCTCAATCTCTCTCCTCTATCTAACTATCAGTCTCAACCTCTCCCCTCTCTCTAACCCTCAGTCTCAACCTCTCCCCTCTCTCTAACCCTCAGTCTCAACCTCTCTCCTCTCTCTCTAACCCTCAGTCTCAACCTCTCCCCTCTCTCTAACCCTCAGTCTCAACCTCTCTCCTCTCTAACTATCAGTCTCAACCTCTCCCCTCTCTCTAACCCTCAGTCTCAATCTCTCTCCTCTCTCTCTAACCCTCAGTCTCAACCTCTCTCCTCTCTAACCCTCAGTCTCAATCTCTCTCCTCTCTAACCCTCAGTCTCAACCTCTCTCCTCTCTATCCCTCAGTCTCAATCTCTCTCCTCTCTAACCCTCAGTCTCAATCTCTCTCCTCTCTAACCCTCAGTCTCAACCTCTCCCCTCTCTCTCTAACCCTCAGACTCAACCTCTCTCCTCTCTAACCCTCAGACTCAACCTCTCTCCTCTCTAACCCTCAGTCTCAACCTCTCTCCTCTCTCTCTATCCCTCAGTCTCAACCTCTCTCCTCTCTCTCTAACCCTCAGTCTCAACCTCTCTCCTCTCTCTAACCCTCAGTCTCAGCCTCTCTCCTCTCTAACCCTCAGTCTCAAACTCTCTCCTCTCTATCCCTCAGTCTCAAACTCTCTCCCCTCTCTCTAACCCTCAGTCTCAACCTCTCCCCTCTCTCTCTAACCCTCAGTCTCAACCTCTCTCCTCTCTCTAACCCTCAGTCTCAACCTCTCCCCTCTCTCTAACCCTCAGTCTCAATCTCCCTCCTCTCTAACCCTCAGTCTCAACCTCTCCCCTCTCTCTCTAACCCTCAGTCTCAACCTCTCCCCTCTCTCTCTAACCTTCAGTCTCAACCTCTCCCCTCTCTCTAACCCTCAGTCTCAACCTCTCTCCTCTCTCTAACCCTCAGTCTCAAACTCTCTCTTCTCTAACCCTCAGTCTCAATCTCCCTCTCCTCTCTAACCCTCAGTCTCAAACTCTCTCCTCTCTAACCCTCAGTCTCAACCTCTCTTCTCTCAACCTCTCCCCTCTCTCTCTAACCTTCAGTCTCAACCTCTTTCCTCTCTCTCTAACCCTCAGTCTCAGCCTCTCCTCTCTCTAACCATCAGTCTCAGCCTCTCTCCTCTCTATCCCTCAGTCTCAACCTCTCTCCTCTCTCTAACCATCAGTCTCAACCTCTCTCCTCTCTAACCCTCAGTCTCAACCTCTCTCCTCTCTCTCTAACCCTCAGTCTCAACCTCTCCCCTCTCTCTCTAACCCTCAGTCTCAACCTCTCCCCTCTCTCTCTAACCTTCAGTCTCAACCTCTCCCCTCTCTCTAACCCTCAGTCTCAATCTCTCTCCTCTCTAACCCTCAGTCTCAATCTCTCTCCGCTATCTATCCCTCAGTCTCAACCTCTCTCCTCTCTAACCCTCAGTCTCAACCTCTCTCCTCTCTCTAACCCTCAGTCTCAATCTCTCTCCTCTCTAACCCTCAGTTCCCGGAGAGTTCAGGTATAAATGCTGCTTTTATTCACAGTGACCAAAGCTGACAGCAAAAAAAAGTCCAGAAAACCTAAAAGCTTTTTTCTACAAACATCAAACACATCGCCATGCCAACAGAATAGCATGTGCCACCCACACACATTTGACTTGTGGCATGTCTGGGGTTAAGGGGGGGGGGGGTATTTTGATTAAAAGTCCCCCATTAAATCAAGTGTAAACATTTTACCAAATGCTTAAAGAGTTCCTGCCGACCGACAGACCGGGGGAGATCTGCTTGACCAAACATTTTATTTGGGGGGAAAAACTGCTCTGTGTTTGAAGTTGGTGGTCAAGGAAAACAGCTGTGTACTATTCATCTTAATGCTGCTCTTTACTGCCTGGCTGACTGGCTGACTGGCTGGGTGACTGCCTGGCTGACTCTCTGGCTTCCTGGCTGGTTGACCGGCTAACTGGCTGGGTGACTGCCTGGCTGACTGGGTGACTGCCTGGCTGACTCTCTGGCTTCCTTGCTGGCTGACTTGCTGACTGCCTGGCTGACTCTCTGGCTTCCTGGCTGGTTGACTGGCTGACTGGCTGAGTGACTGGGTGACTGCCTGGCTGACTCTCTGGCTTCCTGGCTGGTTGACTGGCTAACTGGCTGGGTGACTCTCTGGCTTCCTGGCGGGTGACTTGCTGACTGGCTGGGTGACTGCCTGGCTAACTCTCTGGCTTCCTGGCTGGGTGACTTGCTGACTGCCTGGCTGACTCTCTGGCTTCCTGGCTGGGTGACTGGCTGACTGCCTGGCTGACTCTCTGGCTTCCTGGCTGACTGGCTGACTGGCTGGCTGGGTGACTGGCTGGCTTCCTGGCTGGTTGACTGGCTGACTGGATGGCTGGGTGACTGGGTGACTGCCTGACTCTCTGGATTCCTGGCTGGGTGACTGGCTGGGTGACTGGGTGACTGCCTGACTCTCTGGCTTCCTGGCTGGTTGACTGGCTGACTGGCTGGCTGGATGACTGGCAGACTGGCAGACTGGCTGGCTGGATGGGTGATTGGCTGACTGGCTGGGTGACTGGCTGACTGGCTAGGTGACTGGCTGACTGGCTGACTGGATGGGTGATTGACTGTGTGGCTGGCTGGCTGGCTGGCTGGGTGACTGGCTGGCTGGATGTGTATGTGAATGGTTGGCTTGGTGACTGGGTGGCTGGGTGGCTGGCTGGCTGACTGGTTGGATGGGTGATTGGCTGGGTGGATGGGTGATTGGCTGGCTGGCTGAGTGGATGGCTGGGTGACTGTGTGACTGTTAGAATGGCTGGCTGGCTAGTGATTGGCTGGGAGGATGGGTGATTGGCTGGGTGACTGGCTGGGTGATTGGCTGGCTGGCTGGATGACTGGCTGGCTGGCTGGATGACTGGCTGGCTGGCTGGCTGGATGACTGGCTGGCTGGATGACAGCCAGACTGGCTGGCTGAGTGACTGGCTGACTGATTGACTGGCTGACTGCGGTGGGAAGACACTGCAGGAAACTGTGTTTGTAACCCAGGAGGGGACGAAATGCTAGTGCATGGAAATACAATTTAAAGTTGGCTGACTGGCTGATTGGCTGGGTGACTGGCTGGCAGTCTGTCTGACTGGCTGACTGGCTGGCTGGCTGTGTGGCTGGCAGACTGCCTGGCTGGCTGGCTGGCTGATTTGCTGGGAGACTGGCTGTCAGACTGGCTGACTGGCAAACTGGCTGGCTGGCAGACTGGCTGACTGGCTGATTGACTGGCTGGCAGACCAGCTGGCTGTGTGGCTGGCTGGCAGACTGTGTGACTGACTGGCTGGCTGACTGGCTGGGTGACTGGCAGACTGGCAGGCTGAGTGACTGGCTGGCTGACTGACTGACTGGGTTAGTGAGCGGTGGGCCACCCAGGAAGACGCTGTAGGAAACTGTGTCTGTAACCCAGCACTGGATTATAGGCTGTAGAGGAAGAGAGGAGAGGGGGAGAAGAGGAGGAGAGGAAGGGTGGGGGCCTGTTCAGCTGTGAGTAATTAAAACACAGGCTACCTCGCTCTCTCTTTTTCTCTCTCACTCCCACTCTCTCTCTTTCCCTCCCTCCCTCCCTCTCCTAAAAACACATGGCCTCACAATCCCTCTGTTTAACTATAGTAGTGAAACTACTGAAACTACTCCTGCCTTCCTCCTGCTCCTGGTTAGTAGCCTAGTGGTCCATTTTATAGAGGAGGGAGGGAGGGAGGGAGGGAGGGAGGGAGGGAGGGAGGGAGAGAGAGATAGAGAGAGAGCGAAAGAGGGAGGGAGAGAGATAGAGAGAGAGTGAAAGAGAGAGACGAAGAGGGAGAGAGAGATTTTAAATACCTTTATTAGCCCAATAATTTCCATCACTTGAGCACATTCTTCACTTCCTTGTAGCAATACTACAAAGTTCAAACCAAGCTCGCACCAGCCCCAAAATCACAGCTCTATGGTCTGTACGCCACGCCTCCTGCATCTCATGCTTCCTGGTCTTCCACACTGCCATTTTTCACCTGCCCCAACAAGTAATTACCTAAACACAGGGGCGGACTGGCCATTTGACATTTCGGGCAAATGCCAGATGGGCTGGTCCACTTTTAGCCCAGTGGGCCTGTCTAGCTTGAGTAAAATTGTCATTATATGGCTAATAAATGTGTATTTGTTTTGTTAATGTTTTTTTTTTGGGGGGGGGGTACAGGTACAGGTACAGGTACATTATCCATTTCAAATTCTAAGTTAAACAAATATGTAGCCGTAGGCTGCCGCTCAAAATAATATAATAACAGTAACAAAAACAAACCGAGTTAAGATATAAAAAATTCTATGTAAACAGCAAAAGAAAGCCAGACAACATGACTCCACCCCCAACCTCCCATCCCATCCCCCCAACCCAACCCCACCCAGCCAACATGACTCCACCCCCAGCCTCCAATCCCCCCAACCCCACCCAGCCAACATGACTCCACCCCCAGCCTCCCATCCCCCCAACCCCACCCAGCCAACATGTCTCCACCCCCAACCTCCCATCCCCCCAACCCCACCCAGCCAACATGACTCCACCCCCAGCCTCCCATCCCCCAAACCCCGCCCAGTCAACATGTCTCCACCCCCAACCTCCCATCCCATCCCCCCAACCCCACCCAGCCAACATGACTCCACCCCCAGCCTCCCATCCCCCCAACCCCACCAAGCCAACATGACTCCACCCCCAGCCTCCCATCCCCCCTACCCCACCCAGCCAACATGACTCCACCCCCAGCCTCCCATCCCCCCAACCCCACCCAGCCAACATGACTCCACCCCCAACCTCCCATCCCCCCAACCCCACCCAGCCAACATGACTCCACCCCCAACCTCCCATCCCCCCAACCCCACCCAGCCAACATGACTCCACCCCCAACCTCCCATCTCATCCCACCAACTACACCCTTTGTGAACGGCTGTGTTCATCAATTACACTAACAGTGGACCTAACTGGTTCCAACATTTTAAATAGATCTCAGGAGGAATACTGTCCCAACCAGGTGATTTGTCTTTATTTATGCTATCCAATGGCCTTTTGAGTTCATGGAGAGAGATGTGGGCTCCCAGCAAGCCGACTTCCTCAGGTGAGAGAATAGGAGTTCTTATATCTTTTAAAAAAGGACTCAATCTGGCTTGGTGTGGATTTACAATCACAGGTGTACAATTCTTTGTTTGATTAATTTGGATTCTGATAGTAATTAACCTATTTCAGATTTAATAGTTGCAATATCATCTAATTGATCATTACTGTGAAGTTTGTCAAGTCAGCAGACGACTGGGTCGATTACCATGGAAGTAATGGTGGAATCTAAATCCATGGATGGAACATTCTCCTCTGTCTTATCAATACATTTAGTTCTGCATTATCAATACATTTAGTTCTGTCTTATCAATACATTTAGTTCTGTCTTATAAATACATTTAGTTCTGCATTATCAATACATTTAGTTCTGTCTTATCAATAAATTTAGTTCTGTCTTATCAATACATTTAGTTCTGTCTTATCAATACATTTAGTTCTGCCTTATCAATACATTTAGTTCTGTCTTATCAATACATTTAGTTCTGCATTATCAATACATTTAGTTCTGTCTTATCAATACATTTAGTTCTGTCTTATCAATACATTTAGTTCTGTCTTATCAATACATTTAGTTCTGCCTTATCAATACATTTAGTTCTGTCTTATCAATACATTTAGTTCTGCCTTATCAATACATTTAGTTCTGCCTTATCAATACATTTAGTTCCATCTTGACTTTGAAGAGACTAGTCTCTCTCTAACGTCATGAACAACTCTTTAAATTAAATGTGATTTACTCAACCTATATGCAAATGCAGATGCATTGTTTATAATAAAATGGTGTCCCATAAAATCTGAGGATCATTGAATGATAATAACAAACAACAATAACCCGTTCTGTCCACTTGGTTCTAATAGCCTGGATAATAATAAACAACAATAACCCATTCTGTCCACTTGGTTCTAATAGCCTGGATAATAATAAACAACAATAAACCATTCTGTCCACTTGGTTCTAATAGCCTGGATAATAATAAACAACAATAACCCATTCTGTCCACTTGGTTCTAATAGCCTGGATAATAATAAACAACAATAAACCATTCTGTCCACTTGGTTCTAATAGCCTGGATAATAGTAAACAACAATAACCCGTTCTGTCCACTTGGTTCTATTAGCCTGGATAATAATAAACAACAATAAACCATTCTGTCCACTTGGTTCTAATAGCCTGGATAATAATAAACAACAATAACCCGTTCTGTCCACTTGGTTCTATTAGCCTGGATAATAGTAAACAACAATAAACCATTCTGTCCACTTGGTTCTAATAGCCTGGATAATAGTAAACAACAATAACCCGTTCTGTCCACTTGGTTCTATTAGCCTGGATAATAGTAAACAACAATAACCCGTTCTGTCCACTTGGTTCTAATAGCCTGGATAATAGTAAACAACAATAACCCGTTCTGTCCACTTGGTTCTAATAGCCTGGATAATAGTAAACAACAATAAACCATTCTGTCCACTTGGTTCTAATAGCCTGGATAATAGTAAACAACAATAACCCGTTCTGTCCACTTGGTTCTAATAGCCTGGATAATAATAAACAACAATATCAATTGGATGAATGTCCCAGGCTACGAAGCTCTTCACATTCAGTGTTGCATGAGATGTGAGTGAGGTTCACAGGAACAAGTCATAAACCAGTCCGCCTCGACATATCTCTCTCACACACACACACACACACACACACACACACACACACACACACACACACACACACACACACACACACACACACACACACAGCACACACACACACAGACACACACACACACACACACACACACACACAACTTGGATATAACACAGCACACCATAGCTACCTCCTGCTGTCCAGCTCTGCTCAGCCTGACAAGCTGCCAATGACAACCGTGGTCCAGAGCCAGGTCCTTCCACCAGGGGCTCCCTGCTCCCAGCCTAGCCCGCTTATCTCACACGCAGGGTCAACAGGACATGACCTTTAACCCCTGACCTCTAACTTCGGGCAGGGCAGTGGGCTTGACCTTCTGCTGACCTGGGGTTAGTCTCTAGGGATGAGAAGAGGGATGAGAATTACAGGGTTTAATGTATGTCTCGTCCAACCACCCAGTCCCTGGTGTGTCTGCACTGGGGCGTGCTTACATGTGGGGGAGGGGGGAGAGAAGGGGGGAGAGGGGGATGGAGAGAGAGAGCAATAGAGAGACAGAGGGAGAGAGAAGGGAGTGGGAGGGAGGCAGAGGGAAAGGGGGAGAGGGGGAGAGGGGGATGGAGAGTGAGTGCAATAGAGAGAAGGAGGGAGAGAGAAGGGAGTGGGAGGGAGGCAGAGGAGGAAGAGAGGAGGATGGAGAGAGAGCGATAGAGAGATGAAGGGAGTGGGAGGGAGGCAGAGGAGGAAGAGAGGAGGATGGAGAGAGAGCGATAGAGAGATGAAGGGAGTGGGAGGGAGGCAGAGGAGGAAGAGAGGGGAAGAGGGGGATGGAGAGAGAGCGATAGAGAGATGGAGGGAGTGGGAGGGAGTGGGAGGGAGGCAGAGGAGGAAGAGAGGGGAAGAGGGGGATGGAGAGAGAGCGATAGAGAGATGGAGGGAGTGGGAGGGAGTGGGAGGGAGGCAGAGGGAGAGGAGGGAGAGAGGGGGAGAGGGGGATGGAGAGAGAGCGATAGAGAGATAGAGGGAGAGAGGGGGAGAGGGGGATGGAGAGAGAGCGATAGAGAGATGGAGGGAGAGAGGGGGAGAGGGCAGAGGGCTTTGCCAAGGCTTCATCTTGAGAGCTTGGCAGTGTGTAGCGTGTTGGGCAGCGAGCTCTGGCCATGACACAGTAATGACCTTCCAGAGACCTCACACACACACACACACACACACACACACACACACTACACACACACACTACACAGACACACACACACACACACACTACACACAATACACACACACACACTACACACACACACTACACAGACACACACACACACACACACACTACACACACATACACAGCACACATACACAGCACACATACACAGCACACACACACTACACACACACACACACACACACACACACACACACACACACACACACACACACACACACACACACACACACACACACACACACCACACATACAGCACACACACACATACAGCACACACACACATACAGCACACACACACACACATTTAGTGTTTCCCGATTGGCGCAGCAGTCTAAGGCACTGCATCTCCGTGCAAGAAGCGTCACTACAGACCCTGGTTTGATTCCAGGCTGTGTCACAACCGGCTAAGTTTGGGAGTCCCAAAGGGCGGTTCACGATCGGCCCAGTGTCGTCCTGGTTACCTGGTTACGGTTTGGCCGTCATTGTCAATAAGAATTTGTTGTAAACTGACTTGTTAAATAAAGGTTAAATAAAGGTTAAATAAAGGTTAAATACTGTCCTGGCTCTCCTCCCTTCTCTTTATGTTCAACTCTCCATTTCACTGCTTTTCTCTTATTGAATTAAACTCTTGACATTGGATTGAAGTTAACTTTTTATGCCCAAGTTCCCAAAAGCAATTTGTCAATTGCCGTGTATTTGACGCCCTGTATAGTAATACAGTAAAACTTAGGCTTACGCACTAACAGCAAATAACAAGAAAGAAAAAAGTCCATGTAGCCTGAAGACACGAGTTGCACAAGAATTATACATTCATGGATTTCTTGAATGTATTGTTTTCTCTTTATTCAACCCGCCCCTCCACCCACCTGCCCTTCCTCCAGACAATATATTTCATGACCCTAAACCCGCCCGCCTCCGGATATAACCACGGGTACCGCGGGTTATAAGTCAACCCACACATCACTGACACACTGGGCTACAGTCCGTTAGTGGTGAAAGACACAATACATTAAAATGGTTTAAATGAAAAGCTTCTGTTTGTCAAATCTGTCGTCCTCACAGGTTCACCGGGGGGTCAAACCCAGTGTTTCAGCTCGCAGGGCTCAAATTACACGCTGGAGAAAGTAATGAATAGGCATGTGTGTGTGTGTGTGTGTGTGTGTGTGTGTGTGTGTGTGTGTGTGTGTGTGTGTGTGTGTGTGTGTGTGTGTGTGTGTGTGTGTGTCAAATAGACCTCGGGTGACTAGCTGGTTGAGGACATCAAGGCAGAGTAGGGCTCCGGCCTTGCTCTCGACACTTTGTTCTCTCACACACACACACACACACACACACACACACACACACACACACACACACACACACACACACACACACACACACACTCACACACACACTCAAACACACACACACACTCAAACACACACACACACTTTTCAAACAGCGCCAAGCTGCAGAGACGTTTCAATCATCGCCTCAGTATGACCAAAGGCAGTAGAAACAGAACACAGAGGTTCACGTCCCAACTGGCACCCTATTCCCTATATGGTGCACTACTGCAGACCAGGCCAGGTCAAAAGTAGTGCACGATGTAGGGAATAGGGTGCCAGTTGGGACGGACACAAAGTAAGTGCTACCAGAGCTAGAAAGTTGACAGCTTCACAGGCTTCAAAGACACTTGATGATTAGTCCTTTAGTTTCTTTTGCAGGGTTTTTGTTGCTAATGCAACCTAACAGAATATGGCTGAGAAACAGCAATAGTTCTAGAAGCCTGATGCTACGGGGAATTCCTTTCATTCTCTACACCATATAGAGCAGTTGATCAACGTGTACGGTTTCAAAACCACGCCAGTGGTTATCAGCCACGTACTGACAGTCTATTTAAACCACGTACTGACAGTCTATTTAAACCACGTACTGACAGTCTATTTAAACCGCGTACTGACAGTCTATTTAAACCGCGTACTGACAGTCTATTTAAACCACGTACTGACAGTCTATTTAAACCGCGTACTGACAGTCTATTTAAACCATGTACTGACAGTCTATTTAAACCGCGTACTGACAGTCTATTTAAACCGCGTACTGACAGTCTATTTAAACCATGCCAGTGTTTATCAGCCACGTACTGACAGTCTATTTAAACCATGTACTGACAGTCTATTTAAACCGCGTACTGACAGTCTATTTAAACCATGCCAGTGTTTATCAGCCATGTACTGACAGTCTATTTAAACCACCTACTGACAGTCTATTTAAACCATGTACTGACAGTCTATTTAAACCACGTACTGACAGTCTATTTAAACCACGTACAGACAGTCTATTTAAACCGCGTACTGACAGTCTATTTAAACCGCGTACTGACAGTCTATTTAAACCGCGTACTGACAGTCTATTTAAACCATGCCAGTGTTTATCAGCCACGTACTGACAGTCTATTTAAACCATGTACTGACAGTCTATTTAAACCGCGTACTGACAGTCTATTTAAACCATGCCAGTGTTTATCAGCCATGTACTGACAGTCTATTTAAACCACCTACTGACAGTCTATTTAAACCATGTACTGACAGTCTATTTAAACCACGTACTGACAGTCTATTTAAACCACGTACTGACAGTCTATTTAAACCACGTACTGACAGTCTATTTAAACCACGTACTGACAGTCTATTTAAACCACGTACTGACAGTCTATTTAAACCACGTACTGACAGTCTATTTAAACCCCGTACTGACAGTCTATTTAAACCGCGTACTGACAGTCTATTTAAACCATGTACTGACAGTCTATTTAAACCGCGTACTGACAGTCTATTTAAACCACGTACTGACAGTCTATTTAAACCACGTAATGACAGTCTATTTAAACCACATACTGACAGTCTATTTAAACCAAGTAATGACAGTCTATTTAAACCACGTACTGACAGTCTATTTAAACCACGTAATGACAGTCTATTTAAACCGCGTACTGACAGTCTATTTAAACCATGCCAGTGGTTATCAGCCACGTACTGACAGTCTATTTAAACCATGCCAGTGGTTATCAGCCACGTACTGACAGTCTATTTAAACCATGCCAGTGTTGGAGGCTGTTCTGAGGGCAAAAGTAGGTGCAAATCAAAGTTAGGAAGGTGTTCCTAATGTTTAGTTGATCATTATTCTGACACATTCCACCAGTCCTGGCGCATGCTGTAGACTCAGGGGTCAGGGGTCAGGTGTGGCTCAGAAGCCGGGTGAGTGTGGTGTGCTGTCTGCTGTTACGATGACCTGTCGGATTGACCCTCAGAGATGAAACCTCCTGAGCCAATCCCCTGGCCGCTGAACTCTCCACGGCCTCGCCTGATCTCTGTCACAACACTTACATTTAAGTCATTTAGCAGACGCTCTTATCCATAGCGACTTACAGGAGTAATTAGTGCCTTGCTCAAGGGCACATCGACCGATTTATTGACCTAGTCGTCTCAGGGTTTCGAACCAGCAACCTTTCGGTTACCGGCCCAGCGCTCTTAACAGCTAAGCTACCTCCATGAGGGTCTCGACTGATTCTGCTGCACACACACACACACACACACACACACACACACACACACACACACACACACACACACACACACACACACACACACACACACACACACACACACACACACACACACACACACACACACACACACACACACACACACACACACACACACACGACCTGCTAGATACTCTATAAGGGTCTCAACTGACACTGTTAGGAAGGGTTCAGGGTGCAGGCTGTCTCTACAGCGCTCTCATCAACAGACACCAGCAGAGGTGTGAAAATCTCAACTGATTCTGCCATGCAGGTCACATGGTGCAGGCTAAGATGGCCTTCCTTCGCTTTATTAAGGTGTAGGAAGGTAGTACTGTGATGCCTCTACACTGTAATACTGTGATGCCTCTACACTGTAATACTGTGATGCCTCTACACTGTAGTACTGTGATGCCTCTACACTGTAGTACTGTGATGCCTCTACACTGTAGTACTGTGATGCCTCTACACTGTAATACTGTGATAACTCTACACTGTAGTACTGTGATGCCTCTACACTGTAATACTGTGATAACTCTACACTGTAATACTGTGATGCCTCTACACTGTAATACTGTGATGCCTCTACACTGTAATACTGTGATGCCTCTACACTGTAATACTGTGATGCCTCTACACTGTAATACTGTGATGCCTCTACACTGTAGTACTGTGATGCCTCTACACTGTAGTACTATGATGCCTCTACACTGTAGTACTGTGATGCCTCTACACTGTAGTACTATGATGCCTCTACACTGTAGTACTGTGATGCCTCTACACTGTAGTACTGTGATGCCTCTACACTGTAGTACTGTGATGCCTCTACACTGTAGTAACCTTTATTTAACTTGGCAAGTCAGTTAAGAAAAATTACAATGACGGCCTAGGAACAGTGGGTTAACTTCGTTGTTCAGCGGCAGGGATTCAATCTAGCAACCTTTCAGTTACTGGCCCAACGCTCTAACCACTAGGCTACCAGAGATCACAGTAGGTTACAGTCCCATAACAACAGAGATCACAGTAGGTTACAGCCTCATAACAACAGAGATCACAGTAGATTACTGTCCCATAACAACAGAGATCACAGTAGGTTACAGCCTCATAACAACAAAGATCACAGTAGATTACTGTCCCATAACAACAGAGATCACAGTAGGTTACAGTCCCATAACAACAGAGATCACAGTAGATTACAGCCTCATAACAACAAAGATCACAGTAGATTACTGTCCCATAACAACAGAGATCACAGTAGGTTACAGTCCCATAACAACAGAGATCACAGTAGATTACAGCCTCATAACAACAGAGATCACAGTAGATTACTGTCCCATAACAACAGAGATCACAGTAGGTTACAGCCTCATAACAACAGAGATCACAGTAGATTACAGCCTCACAACAACAGAGATCACAGTAGATTACTGTCCCATAACAACAGAGATCACAGTAGGTTACGGCCTCAGAACAACAGAGATCACATTAGATTACAGTCCCATAACAACAGAGATCACAGTAGGTTACAGTCCCATAACAACAGAGATCACAGTAGGTTACAGCCTCATAACAACAGAGATCACAGTAGGTTACAGTCCCATAACAACAGAGATCACAGTAGGTTACAGCCTCATAACAACAGAGATCACAGTAGGTTACAGCCTCATAACAACAGAGATCACAGTAGATTACATTCCCATAACAACAGAGATCACAGTAGGTTACAGCCTCATAACAACAGAGATCACAGTAGATTACAGTCCCATAACAACAGAGATCACAGTATATTACTGTCCCATAACAACAGAGATCACAGTAGGTTACAGTCCCATAACAACAGAGATCACAGTAGGTTACAGCCTCATAACAACAGAGATCACAGTAGGTTACAGTCCCATAACAACAGAGATCACAGTAGATTACTGTCCCATAACAACAGAGATCACAGTAGGTTACAGTCCCATAACAACAGAGATCACAGTAGGTTACAGTCCCATAACAACAGAGATCACAGTAGGTTACAGCCTCATAACAACAGAGATCACATTAGGTTACAGCCTCATAACAACAGAGATCACAGTAGATTACAGCCTCATAACAACAGGCATTGAGAGTCAAACAACTTAATAGAGAAACGGTGCTAACAGAATGCTTTGTTGTTGACGCTAAGAGGAGATAAGAATGTTGCTTTTCTCCCTCTCTCCC
>NW_021823401.1:581539-611539 GCF_901001165.1 Salmo trutta | reverse complement strand
GTTTGTGAACGTAGCTTCTTCTCTGAGTCAGTCTGTGTGATGGTTTTAGAGCGTAGCTTCTCTGAGTCAGGCTGTGTGACGGTTTTAGAGCGTAGCTTCTCTGAGTCAGGCTGTGTGACGGTTTTAGAGCGTAGCTTCTTCTCTGAGTCAGGCTGTGTGACGGTTTGTGAACGTAGCTTCTCTGAGTCAGGCTGTGTGACAGTTTCTGAACGTAGCTTCTTCTCTGAGTCAGTCTGTGTGATGGTTTCTGAACGTAGCTTCTTCTCTGAATCAGGCTGTGTGACGGTTTCTGAACGTAGCTTCTTCTCTGAGCCAGGCTGTGTGACAGTTTGTGAACGTAGCTTCTTCTCTGAGCCAGGCTGTGTATAGTGTGGACACTGTTCCATATTTCTGTGTCAGTACTGTACCACAGCAACACCTTAGTTACCAGTTTCTGAACGTAGCTTCTTCTCTGAGTCAGTCTGTGTGATGGTTTCTGAACGTAGCTTCTTCTCTGAATCAGGCTGTGTGACAGTTTCTGAACGTAGCTTCTTCTCTGAGTCAGTCTGTGTGATGGTTTCTGAACGTAGCTTCTTCTCTGAATCAGGCTGTGTGACGGTTTCTGAACGTAGCTTCTTCTCTGAGTCAGGCTGTGTGACGGTTTCTGAACGTAGCTTCTTCTCTGAGTCAGGTTGTGTGATGGTTTGTGAACGTAGCTTCTTCTCTGAGTCAGGCTGTGTGACGGTTTGTGAATGTAGCTTCTTCTCTGAGTCAGGCTGTGTGATGGTTTGTGAACATAGCTTCTTCTCTGAGTCAGGCTGTGTGACGGTTTCTGACCGTAGCTTCTTCTCTGAGTCAGGCTGTGTGACGGTTTCTGACCGTAGCTTCTTCTCTGAGTCAGGCTGTGTGACGGTTTCTGAACGTAGCTTCTTCTCTGAGCCAGGCTGTGTGACAGTTTGTGAACGTAGCTTCTTCTCTGAGCCAGGCTGTGTATAGTGTGGACACTGTTCCATATTTCTGTGTCAGTACTGTACCACAGCAACACCTTAGTTACCATCAGGATCATCATCACTAGTCCAGATCTCTTCTCATTTAGACCCAGGCTACAGATCATTATCTATGTCCAGTCTAGGCTTCATACAAGGCAGCATGCCCATGTCGCCTTTACCACATGGAAATACATACATGGCCCGAAAATATGACTTGGTTTATTAGCATTGTAACATTGTGGCTATGCCTACTTATAAGGAATTGCCCTATACCTGAATACCCAAATCACATCAATTTAGGGCTGGGCGATATGGCCAAAATATCTGATTACAATACGTGTCTTCTTTTTGATGGACGGTGGGCTTTTTCTATTCTCATTATTTATATGTAGTCTAATTGTTAAACATGTTTCACTTTATCAATATACCTTTATATATATTTTATTTATCTATTTTACCTTTATTTAACTAGGCAAGTCAGTTAATTAAGAACAAATTCTTATTTACAATGACAGCCTATCCCAGGCCAAACCTGGATGACGCTGGGCCAATTGTTCGCCAGCCTATGGGACTCCCAATCACAGCCGGATGTGATTCAGCCTGGATTCGAACCAGGGACTGTAGTGACGCCTCTTGCACTGAGATGCAGTGCCTTAGACCGCTGCGCCACTCGGGAGCCTTTATAGATGATATTGTAAAAAATCTATACTGGTATCTGGATCCATAATGCTGTACTATAGAAGGTGATAAATCTATACTGGTATGTGGATCCATAATGCTGTACTATAGAAGGTGATATATCTATACTGGTATGTGGATCCATAATGCTGTACTATAGAAGGTGATAAATCTATACTGGTATGTGGATCCATAATGCTGTACTATAGAAGGTGATAAATCTATACTGGTATGTGGATCCATAATGCTGTACTATAGAAGGTGATATATCTATACTGGTATGTGGATCCATAATGCTGTACTATAGAAGGTGATATATCTATACTGGTATGTGGATCCATAATGCTGTACTATAGAAGGTGATATATCTATACTGGTATGTGGATCCATAATGCTGTACTATAGAAGGTGATAAATCTATACTGGTATGTGGATCCATAATGCTGTACTATAGAAGGTGATAAATCTATACTGGTATGTGGATCCATAATGCTGTACTATAGAAGGTGATAAATCTATACTGGTATGTGGATCCATAATGCTGTACTATAGAAGGTGATATATCTATACTGGTATGTGGATCCATAATGCTGTACTATAGAAGGTGATATATCTATACTGGTATGTGGATCCATAATGCTGTACTATAGAAGGTGATAAATCTATACTGGTATGTGGATCCATAATGCTGTACTATAGAAGGTGATATACCACACAGCCCTACATCAGCTTCTAACCATGCAGTTCACAAGGCACATCTGTGTAAAGGCTGCAGTACATTCCTGTGATGAAAAGATCTGTGCTAGGTTGTGTCATGTTGTGATATAAAGAGCATGCTCTGGGTCTGCAAGGTTAGCTTAGGTATGCTGTATGTTGTGAGTATTTCAACCCTTTCCTGCAGTCAAATGACCAATTCATATTTAATAAATCATAATAAACATAATTAATAAACATTATTTTATTTATTTTTGTTTCAAAGTATATTTTTTAAGACTACCAAGAAACACTCTGTCACCCTGATTAATCCCACTGAGAAGAATGCTCCTCTTCTCTCTCCCCCTCCATCCCCCTCACCCCCTCCCCTCCCCCTCTCCCTCTCTCTCTCTCTCTCTCTCCCTCTCCCTCCCCCCCCCCCCCTCTCTCTCTCTCTCTCTCTCTCGCAATTCAATTCAAATTGCTTTATCGGCATGACGTAACAATGTACATATTGCCAAAGCTTAATTTGGAGATTTACAATTTTAACATAATTAATAATAATCAAAATTGTCAACGGGACAACAGTAACAACAATAACCAACAGTCAATATAACCATACATTCAACAATAACAATAAGCATAAAGGATATGTGCAGGTTGATTGGTCTGTCAGACAGTAGATCGCTGCCAACCCACAGCTCTCTGCGTCCTCCCCCAACAGGACGGGAAGCCTATCCTCATCAGAGAGGTCTTTGAAACCTTGAATAAGGGTTTCAAATTTGGGGAAATTACACTCTAATTGTTTTATATTTTTGACATTTTGTCAGGAAATGCAGCTCCGTCTCAGGTTCTGCTGTTGTGCAGTGGTTGCACAGCCTTTCCTCTACAGGGAGCCAGGTTTTCCTGTGTCTACCCTTCTTAATGGCAAGGCTGTGCTCACTGAGCCTGCACTTTGTCAAGGTTTTTCTAAGGTTTTGATCAGTAACCATGGTCAAATAGTTTGTCACGATGTACTGTCGATTTAGGGCCAGATAGCACTGCATTTTGCTTTGTGTTTGTGCTTGTGTTTCCCAATAAGCAATGTAGTTTTGTTTTGACTGTGTTGTAATTTGGTTTATTCTGATTGATTGGATGTTCTGGTCCTGAGGCTTCAGTGTGTTAGTAGAACAGGTTTGTGAACTCAGCCCCAGGACCAGCTGGATGAGGGGACTCTTTTCTTTGCTCAGCTCTTGGCATTGCAGGGCTTGGTAATGATGTGAGAGGGGGTCACTGTATTTTAGATGCATCCGAAACTGAATTGCTATTTTTTTTGTTTTTATTATTAGTGGATATTGGCCTAATTCCACCCTGCATGCATTGTTTGTAGTTTTCCTCTGGACATGTAGGAGAATCTTACAGAACTCTGCATGTAGGGTTTCAATGGGGTGTTTGTCCCATTGGATGAAATCTTGTTTTGCAAGTGGACCCCACACCTCGCTGCCATAAAGTGCAATTGGTTCAATGACACATTACATTTTTTTTTTGCAAAATTTTAAAAGGCATTGCAGTTTGTTTCTCTATGGCGTAGAATGCCCTGCGTGCTTTCTCTCTCACTGCCTCATTATTAAGGTGTCCAGCTGAGCTTATTTTTAAACCTCAGTAATTGTAGTGTGTGCAGTACTCTATATATTGTGTACCAAACTGAAAACTTTGGTCTAATTCCCTGAGATCTGGATCTTCCCTGGAAAAACATTATTTTAGTATTTTTTGGGTTTACTGCCAGGATCCGTCTCGCTCTCTCTCGCACGCACGCGCGCTCTCTCTCTCTCTCTCTCTCTCTCGCTCTCTCTCTCTCTCTCTCTCTCTCTCTCTCTCTCTCTCTCTCTCTCTCTCTCTCTCTGACTCTCTTTGACTCTCGCGACATTCCCTCATTCCTCCTGGACGGCACAGTTCTGTTCCCAGAACAGCTCGACATTCCCTCATTCCTCCTGGACGGCACAGTTCTGTTCCCAGAACAGCTCGACATTCCCTCATTCCTCCTGGACGGCACAGTTCTGTTCCCAGAACAGCTCGACATTCCCTCATTCCCCCTGGACGGCACAGTTCTGTTCCCAGAACAGCTCGACATTCCCTCATTCCTCCTGGACGGCACAGTTCTGTTCCCAGAACAGCTCGATATTCCCTCATTCCCCCTGGACGGCACAGTTCTGTTCCCAGAACAGCTCGACATTCCCTCATTCCTCCTGGACGGCACAGTTCTGTTCCCAGAACAGCTCGACATTCCCTCATTCCTCCTGGACGGCACAGTTCTGTTCCCAGAACAGCTCGACATTCCCTCATTCCTCCTGGACGGCACAGTTCTGTTCCCAGATCAGCTCGACATTCCCTCATTCCTCCTGGACGGCACAGTTCTGTTCCCAGAACAGCTCGACATTCCCTCATTCCTCCTGGACGGCACAGTTCTGTTCCCAGAACAGCTCGACATTCCCTCATTCCTCCTGGACGGCACAGTTCTGTTCCCAGAACAGCTCGACATTCCCTCATTCCTCCTGGACGGCACAGTTCTGTTCCCAGAACAGCTCGACATTCCCTCATTCCCCCTGGACGGCACAGTTCTGTTCCCAGAACAGCTCGACATTCCCTCATTCCTCCTGGACGGCACAGTTCTGTTCCCAGAACAGCTCGATATTCCCTCATTCCCCCTGGACGGCACAGTTCTGTTCCCAGAACAGCTCGACATTCCCTCATTCCCCCTGGACGGCACAGTTCTGTTCCCAGAACAGCTCGACATTCCCTCATTCCTCCTGGACGGCACAGTTCTGTTCCCAGAACAGCTCGACATTCCCTCATTCCTCCTGGACGGCACAGTTCTGTTCCCAGAACAGCTCGACATTCCCTCATTCCTCCTGGACGGCACAGTTCTGTTCCCAGAACAGCTCGACATTCCCTCATTCCCCCTGGACGGCACAGTTCTGTTCCCAGAACAGCTCGACATTCCCTCATTCCTCCTGGACGGCACAGTTCTGTTCCCAGAACAGCTCGACATTCCCTCATTCCTCCTGGACGGCACAGTTCTGTTCCCAGAACAGCTCGACATTCCCTCATTCCTCCTGGACGGCACAGTTCTGTTCGCAGAACAGCTCGACATTCCCTCATTCCTCCTGGACGGCACAGTTCTGTTCCCAGAACAGCTCGACATTCCCTCATTCCTCCTGGACGGCACAGTTCTGTTCCCAGAACAGCTCGACATTCCCTCATTCTTTTTTTATTTCCTCTCCAAAAGTGTTCTGACCTGACTGGGACGAGTTGGGTAGCTTGCATTAGGGAAGAGGGTGCCACGTGGGATGGACCCCTTGATTCACTCTAAAGCCCATGGAGAAGAACCATCTTCTAAAGAACCCTGCTGACACTTTCACCTGTTCCTCTCCCAGCTGTGCAGGTGTCTTTGTTGATAAGCCACATGAGCGGACGGAGTCTGCTAGAGATTTCACTCACTCTGCTATTTCAACTTTGGGAGATACGGAGTCATTTTGATGATGGGTTGGGTTTTTTCTCTCTAAAGAAAGCGGTCTATTTACCTCCAGATATCCCAGAGCGATTAGCAGAACGCCATATTATCTGATCTCAATGTAAACGCTCTCCTTCCAACAGCACTGGTCTAACAGAATGTACTGGTCGACAGCCAAGAAAACATGTATTGGCAACGACACCCAGAGCGACTTGCGGTACCCTGCTTTGCACTTCACACAATCTCTTTCTATCACACACACACACACACACACACAGCCGACAGCAGACAGCAGACAGCAGCCACCCAAAGTCTGGAAAATCATCTAATAGGATGGATCTCAGCGCAGACAGGCAGCGCCTATGGAGCTACAGTCTGTTGGCACACACACACACACACACACACACACACACACACACACACACACACCACACACACACACACACACACACACACACACGGGCACACACACACACACACACACACACACACACACACACACTCACACACACAGTGAGCCTCATACACAGAGGGCAGAGAGAGAACAAGATCAGCATTCCCGGTCCTCGTCGTCCTAGCACCAACACACTTCCTGGTTTCACAGGCAGTAGGAAGCAGGCGAGACACCTAGGGAGCTTGTGTGTAACCGACTGGGGTGTGGAGTGAAGCCGACCTGGGTGTTAGTACTGTCTGTTAACCACATCCTGCTGTAGCTGCACATACAGGAACACCATAGACGGATGACAACACATTAACCTACTGGCTGAATTATAACCCTCGTTGTTTGACTGATGACTGAACACATTAACCTACTGACTGAATTATAACCCTCGTTGTTTGACTGATGACTGAACACAATAACCTACTGACTGAATTATAACCCTCGTTGTTTGACTGATGACTGAACACATTAACCTACTGACTGAATTATAACCCTCGTTGTTTGACTGATGACTGAACACATTAACCTACTGACTGAATTATAACCCTCGTTGTTTGACTGATGACTGAACACATTAACCTACTGACTGAATTATAACCCTCGTTGTTTGACTGATGACTGAACACATTAACCTACTGGCTGAATTATAACCCTCGTTGTTTGACTGATGACTGAACACATTAACCTACTGACTGAATTATAACCCTCGTTGTTTGACTGATGACTGAACACATTAACCTACTGACTGAATTATAACCCTCGTTGTTTGACTGATGACTGAACACATTAACCTACTGACTGAATTATAACCCTCGTTGTTTGACTGAAGACTGAACACAATAACCTACTGACTGAATTATAACCCTCGTTGTTTGACTGATGACTGAACACATTAACCCACTGACTGAATTATAACCCTCGTTGTTTGACTGATGACTGACCACAATAACCTACTGACTGAATTATAACCCTCGTTGTTTGACTGATGACTGAACACATTAACCTACTGACTGAATTATAACCCTCGTTGTTTGACTGATGACTGAACACATTAACCTACTGACTGAATTATAACCCTCGTTGTTTGACTGATGACTGAAAACATTAACCTACTGACTGAATTATAACCCTCGTTGTTTGACTGATGACTGAACACATTAACCTACTGACTGAATTATAACCCTCGTTGTTTGACTGATGACAACACATTATCCTACTGACTGAATTATAACCCTCGTTGTTTGACTGATGACTGAACACATTATCCTACTGACTGAATTATAACCCTCGTTGTTTGACTGATGACTGAACACATTAACCTACTGACTGAATTATAACCCTCGTTGTTTAACTGATGACTGAACACATTAACTTACTGGCTGAATTGTAGCCCTCGTTGTTTGACTGATGACAGCACATTAACCTACTGACTGAATTATAACCCTCGTTGTTTGACTGATGACAGCACATTAACCTACTGACTGAATTATAACCCTCGTTGTTTGACTGATGACTGAACACATTAATCTTCTGTTGAAAAGGACAATTCATCTTGATGGTTGTACAGTCGTCTCAAATAAAACTGTGAAGGACCTCGGCGTTAATCTGGATCCTCATCTCTCTTTTGATGAACATATCAAGACTGGTTCAAGGACTGATTTTTTCCATCTTCGTAACATTGCAAAAATCAGAAACTTTCTGTCTAAAAATTATGCAGAAATATTAATCCATGCTTTAGTCATTTCTAGATTAGTCTACTGTAATGCTCTACTCTCCAGCTACCCGGATAAAGCACTAAATAAACTTCAGTTAGTGCTGAACACGGCTGCTAGAATCTGGACTAGAACCAAAAGATGTGATCATATAACTCCAGTGCTAGCCTCCCTACACTGGCTTCCTGTTAAGGCTAGGGCTGATTTCAAGGTTTTACTGCTGACCTACAAAGCATTACATGGGTTTGTTTTCGATTTTGTCCTGCCGTACATACCTACACGTGCACTACGGTCGCAAGACGCAGGCCTCCTTATTGTCTCTAGAATTTCTAAGCAAACAGCTGGAGGCAGGGCTTTCTCCTATAGAGCTCAATTTTGATGGAATGGTCTGCTTATCCATGTGAGAGACGCAGACTCAGTCTCGACCTTTAAGTCTTTATTGAAGACTCATCTCTTCAGTAGGTCCTATGATTGAGTGTAGTCTGGCCCAGGAGTGTGAAGGTGAACGGAAAGGCACTGGAGCGACGAACCGCCCTAGCTGTCTCTGCCTGGCCGGTTCCCCTCTCTCCACTGGGATTATCTGCCTCTAACCCTATTACAGGGGCTGAGTCACTGGCTTACTGGTGCTCTTCCATGCCGTCCCTAGGAGGGATGCGTCACTTGAGTGGGTTGAGTCACTGACGTGATCTTCCTGTCCGGGTTGGCGCCCCCCCTCGGGTTTGTGCCGTGGGGGAGATCTTCGTGGGCTATACTCGGCCTTATCTCAGGATAGTAAGTTGGTAGTTGAAGCTATCCCTCTAGTGGTGTGGGGGCTGTGCTTTGGCAAAGTGGGTGGCGTTATATCCTGCCTGTTTGGGCCTGTCCGGGGGTGTCGTCAGACAGGGCCACAGTGTCTCCCGACCCCTCCTGTCTCAGCCTCCGGTATTTATGCTGCAATAGATAGTGTCGGGGGGCTAGGGTCAGTCTGTTATACCTGGAGTGTTTCTCCTGTCTTATCCGATGTCCTGTGTGAATTTAAGTATGCTCCCTCTAATTCTCTCCCTCCCTCTCCCTCCCCTCCCGGAGGACATGAGCCCTAGGACCATGCCTCAGGACAACCTGGCCTGATGACTCCTTGCTGTCCCCAGTCCACCTGGTCGTCCTGCTGCTCCAGTTTCAACTGTTCTGCCTGCGGCTATGAAACCCTGACCTGTTCACTGGACGTGCTACCTTGTCCCGGACCTGTCTCTAACTCTGAATGATTGGCTATTAAAAGCCAACTGACATTTACTCCTGAGGTGCTGACCTGTTGCACCCTCTACAACCACTGTGATTATTATTATCTGACCCTGCTGGTCATCTATGAACGTTTGAACATCTTGGCCATGTTCTGTTATAATCTCCACCGGGCACAGCCAGAAGAGGACTGGCCACCCCTCATAGCCTGGTTCCTCTCCAGGTTTCTTCCTAGGTTTTGGCCTTTCTAGGGAGTTTTTCCTAGCCACCGTGCTTCTACACCTGCATTGCTTGCTGTTTGGGGTTTTAGGCTGGGTTTCTGTACAGCACTTTGTGACATCAGCCGATCACTTTGTGACATTGGCTGATGTAAAAATGGTTTTATAAATGAATTTGATTGAAATTTGATTGATGAACCTACTGACTGATATATTACTCTTGTTGTTTGACTGATGACTGACCACAATAACATATTAACTGAATTATAACCCTCGTTGTTTAACTGATGACTGAACACATTAACTTACTGACTGAATTATAACCCTCGTTGTTTGACTGATGACTGAACACATTATCCTACTGACTGAATTATAACCCTCGTTGTTTGACTGATGACAGCACATTAACCTACTGACTGAATTATAACCCTCGTTGTTTGACTGATGACTGACCACATTAACCTGCTGACTGAATTATAACCCTCGTTGTTTGTCTGATGACTGAACACATTAACCTACTGACTTAATTATAACCCTCGTTGTTTGTCTGATGACTGAACACATTAACCTACTGACTGAATTATAACCCTCATTGTTTGACTGATGACTGACGACATTAACCTACTGACTAAATTATAACCCTTGTTGTTTGACTGATGACTGAACACATTATCCTACTGACTGAATTATAACCCTCGTTGTTTAACTGATGACTGAACACATTAACCTACTGACTGAATTATAACCCTCGTTGTTTGACTGATGACTGAACACATTAACCTACTGACTGAATTATAACTCTCGTTGTTTGACTGATGACAGCACATTAACCTACTGACTGAATTATTACCCTCGTTGTTTGACTGATGACTGAACACATTAACCTACTGACTGAATTATAACCCTCGTTGTTTAACTGATGACTGAACACATTAACCTACTGACTGAATTATAACCCTCGTTGTTTAACTGATGACAGCTCATTATCCTGCTGATTGAATTATAACCCTCGTTGTTTGACTGATGACTGAATATATTAACCTATTAACTGAATTATAACCCTCGTTGTTTGACTGATGACTGAACACATTAACCTACTGACTGAATTATAACCCTCGTTGTTTGACTGATGGCTGAACACATTAACCTACTGACTGAATTATAACCCTCGTTGTTTGACTGATTAATGAACACATTAATCTTCTGTTGTAAAGGACAATTCATCTTTATGGTTGTACAGTCGTCTCAAATAAAACTGTGAAGGACCTCGGCGTTAATCTGGATCCTCATCTCTCTTTTGATGAACATATCAAGACTGGTTCAAGGACAGATTTTTTCCATCTTCGTAACATTGCAAAAATCAGAAACTTTCTGTCAAAAAATTATGCAGAAATATTAATCCATGCTTTAGTCATTTCTAGATTAGTCTACTGTAATGCTCTACTCTCCAGCTACCCGGATAAAGCACTAAATAAACTTCAGTTAGTGCTGAACACGGCTGCTAGAATCTTGACTAGAACCAAAACATTTGATCATATTACTCCAGTCCTAGCCTCCCTACACTGGCTTCCTGTTAAGGCTAGGACTGATTTCAAGGTTTTACTGCTGACCTACAAAGCATTACATGGGCCTGTTTTCGATTTGGTCCTGCCGTACATACCTACACGTGCGCTACGGTCGCAAGACGCAGGCCTCCTTATTGTCTCTAGAATTTCTAAGCAAACAGCTGGAGGCAGGGCTTTCTCCTATAGAGCTCCATTTTTATGGAATGGTCTGCCTACCCATGTGAGAGACGCAGACTCAGTCTCGACCTTTAAGTCTTTATTGAAGACTCATCTCTTCAGTAGGTCCTATGATTGAGTGTAGTCTGGCCCAGGAGTGTGAAGGTGAACGGAAAGGCACTGGAGTGACGAACCGCCCTAGCTGTCTCTGCCTGGCCGGTTCCCCTCTCTCCACTGGGATTATCTGCCTCTAACCCTATTACAGGGGCTGAGTCACTGGCTTACTGGTGCTCTTCCATGCCGTCCCTAGGAGGGGTGGGTCACTTGAGTGGGTTGAATCACTGGCATGATCTTCCTGTCCGGGTTGGCGCCCCCCTCGGGTTTGTGCCGTGGGGGAGATCTTCGTGGGCTGTACTCGGCCATATCTCAGGATAGTAAGTTGGTAGTTGAAGGTATCCCTCTAGTGGTGTCGGGGCTGTGCTTTGGCAAAGTGGGTGGCGTTATATCCTGCCTGGTTGGCCCTGTCCGGGGGTGTCGTCAGACAGGGCCACAGTGTCTCCCGACCCCTCCTGTCTCAGCCTCCAGTATTTATGCTGCAATAGATAGTGTCGGGGGGCTAGGGTCAGTCTGTTTTATCTGGAGCATTTCTCCTGTCTTATCCGATGTCCTGTGTGAATTTAAGTATGCTCCCTCTAATTCTCTCCCTCTCTCCCTCACTCTCCCTCCCCTCCCGGAGGACCTGAGCCCCAGGACCATGCCTCAGGACAACCTGGCCTGATGACTCCTTGCTGTCCCCAGTCCACCTGGTCGTCCTGCTGCTCCAGTTTCAACTGTTCTGCCTGCGGCTATGAAACCTGTTCTCTGGACGTGCTACCTTGTCCCGGACCTGCTGTTTTGGACTCTCACTCTACCGCACCTTCTGTCTCTAACAGTGAATGATTGGCTATGAAAAGCCAACTGACATTTACTCCTGAGGTGCTGACCTGTTGCACCCTCTACAACCACTGTGATTATTATTATCTGACCCTGCTGGTCATCTATGAACGTTTGAACATCTTGGCCATGTTCTGTTATAATCTCCACCAGGCACAGGCAGAAGAGGACTGGCCACCCCTCAGACCCTGGTTCCTCTCTAGGTTTCTTCCTAGGTTCTGGCCTTTACAGGGAGTTTTTCCTAGCCGCCGTGCTTCTACACCTGCATTGCATGCTGTTTGTGGTTTTAGGCTGGGTTTCTGTACAGCACTTTGTGACATCAGCCGATCACTTTGTGACATTGGCTGATGTAAAAATGGTTTTATAAATGAATTTGATTGAAATTTGATTGATGAACCTACTCACTGATTTATTACCCTCGTTGTTTGACTGATGACTGAATGCATTAACCTACTGGCTGAATTATTACCCTCGTTGTTTGACTGATGACTGAACGCATTAACCTACTGACTGAATTATAACCCTCGTTGTTTGACTGATGACTGAACACATTAACCTACTGACTGAATTATAACCCTCGTTGTTTGACTGATGACTGAACGCATTAACCTACTGACTGAATTATAACCCTCGTTGTTTGACAAACATCTACCAGAGATGACTACTGACAGGATATTGGAAGTACAGTAAGGACGGTTTCCCATGAAAAGCATGTTCAACTGGGAATCTGAAATGTAAAGTGTCACCCTTCACTAATTGCATAGTATTTTATAGAAAAGAGATGTAGGCTACAGTTCTCAAATCCACCAAAAACTGCTTGTGAGGAGACATGAAGTTGGGGGGCCAAACCTCCCACCGCCACGATGGGGAGATATTTATTCAAGCTCTGTTCTGTCTCTGTTGCCCTACTCACGTTCTCTGTCCATGTCCCTGTCTCTGTCTCTGTTCAAGTCTCTGTTTCTGTCTCTGTCCCTGTCCCTGTCTCTGTCTCTCTGTCCATGTCTCTATCCCTGTCTCTGTCCCTGTCTCTGTCTCTGTCCATCTCTCTCTGTCTCTGTCCCTGTCCCTGTCTCTGTCCCTGTCTCTCTGTCCATGTCTCTATCCCTGTCTCTGTCCCTGTCTCTGTCCATCTCTCTCTGTCCCTGTCCCTGTCCCTGTCCCTGTCTCTGTCTATGTATCTGTCTCTGTCTCTGTCCCTATCCCTGTCTCTGTCTCTGTTCAAGTCTCTGTTTCTGTCTCTGTCCCTGTCCCTGTCTGTACCTGTCTCTGTCTCTCTGTCCATGTCTCTATCCCTGTCTCTGTCTCTGTCCATCTCTCTCTGTCCCTGTCCCTGTCTCTGTCTATGTATTTGTCAATGTCTCTGTCTCTGTCTCTGTCAATGTCAATGTCTCTGTCTCTGTCCCTTTCACTGTGTCTATCCCTGTCTCTGCCTCTGTCTCTGTCCATGTATCTGTCTCTGTCTCTGTCCCTATCTCTGTCCCTGTCTCTGTTGCCCTACTCATGTTCCCTGTCTCTGTCTTTATTCTCTGAGGGGGGAAAAACTGCCTCCTCATGAAACGTTGAAGCAATTTCAAAATGCCTAACACATTTTCTTTCTACTCTCCCCCTCAGCTCCGTTATTGGATACTACGTGGGTAGAACAGTTTGTGTACGGACGTCACACAGGAGAAACATAGGAGACGCTTGTAATGGCATCATAAAGTAGCAAAAGTAAATTCAATTAAATTCACTAGAAACCACGGGGGAATTAAAATTAGGCCTACAGTTACATCTCCAGCCTCAAAGTCTTCAGAAAGAAACTTGTGAATGTAAAAATGCTTCCGTACAGGATATCACACTGGCATGCAGAATGCCTTTTGTCCACTGGGGGCAGAATACTCAAACCTGTAACAGCTGGCATGTAGGATGCCTTTTGTCTACTGGGGGCAGAATACTCAAACCTGTAACAGCTGGCATGTAGGATGCCTTTTGTCCACTGGGGGCAGAATACTCAAACCTGTAACAGCTGGCATGTAGGATGCCTTTTGTCTACTGGGGGCAGAATACTCAAACCTGTAACATCTGGCATGCAGGACGCCTTTTGTCCACTGGGGGCAGAATACTCAAACCTGTAACAGCTGCCATGTAGGATGCCTTTTGTCTACTGGGGGCAGAATACTCAAACTTGTAACATCTGGCATGCAGGACGCCTTTTGTCCACTGGGGGCAGAATACTCAAACCTGTAACAGCTGGCATGTAGGATGCCTTTTGTCCACTGGGGGCAGAATACTCAAACCTGTAACAGCTGGCATGTAGGATGCCTTTTGTCCACTGGGGGCAGAATACTCAAACCTGTAACAGCTGGCATGTAGGATGCCTTTTGTCCACTGGGGGCAGAATACTCAAACCTGTAACATCTGGCATGTAGGACGCCTTTTGTCCACTGGGGGCAGAATACTCAAACCTGTAACAGCTGGCATGTAGGATGCCTTTTGTCCACTGGGGGCAGAATACTCAAACCTGTAACAGCTGGCATGTAGGATGCCTTTTGTCCACTGGGGGCAGAATACTCAAACCTGTAACAGCTGGCATGTAGGATGCCTTTTGTCCACTGGGGGCAGAATACTCAAACTTGTAACAGCTGGCATGTAGGATGCCTTTTGTCCACTGGGGGCAGAATACTCAAACCTGTAACAGCTGGCATGTAGGATGCCTTTTGTCCACTGGGGGCAGAATACTCAAACCTGTAACAGCTGGCATGTAGGATGCCTTTTGTCCACTGGGGGCAGAATACTCAAACCTGTAACATCTGGCATGCAGGATGCCTTTTGTCCACTGGGGGCAGAATACTCAAACCTGTAACAGCTTGTAGTAGAGAAATAAAATGGTAACATTTTACATCTGGGTATGAATGACCTCATTGGCTCTTCTCTGTTGGCACATTAGTATGTTTCTGGGAAGTCACTGGGTACAAGTTTATGACAGTGTATGAACTGCCAGTCAGAGCTAAAATACACAAGTACACACACACACACACACACACACACACAAAAAAATCATATTTACTTTATTTTATTTATTTAACTAGGCAAGTCAGTTAAGAACAAATTCTTATTTACAATGACGGCCTACCAAAAGGCCTCCTGCGGAGACGGGGGGCTGGGATTAAAAATAAAATAAAAAATATAGGACAAAACACACATCACGACAAGAGAGACACCACAACACTACATGAAGAGAGACCTCAGACAACAACATAGCATGGCAGCGGCTGATCGGGCGGGGAAGACCATGTAGAACGACACTAGCAGAGGGCTGTAGGTTGCCACTAGATAATGGTTCAGCCACCACGTCTGTCCGGCCAGAACAAGTCCGGGTTGTCTTAACAACCAGTTTATTCCACATATATAAACTACCGTTCAAAAAGTTTAGAATTTTGAACGGTAGTGTAGGTTCACCACTCCTCTGTGTTGACCAGATTACATAGAAAACATACAGGACCATAGACTAGACTGTGGAGATATACATGTTGCTATATAGTAGACCAGATTACATAGAAAACATACATGCCCATAGACTAGACTGTGGAGATATACATGTTTCTATATAGTAGACCAGATTACATAGAAAACATACAGGCCCATAGACTAGACTGTGGAGATATATATGTTTCTATATAGTAGACCAGATTACATAGAAAACATACAGGCCCATAGACTAGACTGTGGACATATACATGTTTCTATATAGTAGACCAGATTACATAGAAAACATACAGGACCATAGACTAGACAGTGGAGATATACATGTTGCTATATAGTAGACCAGATTACATAGAAAACATACAGGACCATAGACTAGACTGTGGAGATATACATGTTTCTATATAGTAGACCAGATTACATAGAAAACATACAGGACCATAGACTAGACTGTGGAGATATACATGTTTCTATATAAGTAGACCAGATTACATAGAAAACATACAGGACCATAGACTAGACTGTGGAGATATCCATGTTTCTATATAGTAGACCAGATTACATAGAAAACATACAGGACCATAGACTAGACTGTGGAGATATACATGTTTCTATATAGTAGACCAGATTACATAGAAAACATACAGGCCCATAGACTAGACTGTGGAGATATACATGTTGCTATATAGTAGACCAGATTACATAGAAAACATACAGGACCATAGACTAGACTGTGGAGATATACATGTTTCTATATAGTAGACCAGATTACATAGAAAACATACAGGCCCATAGACTAGACTGTGGAGATATACATGTTGCTATATAGTAGACCAGATTACATAGAAAACATACAGGCCCATAGACTAGACTGTGGAGATATACATGTTGCTATATAGTAGACCAGATTACATAGAAAACATACAGGCCCATAGACTAGACTGTGGAGATATACATGTTGCTATATAGTAGACCAGATTACATAGAAAACATACAGGCCCATAAACTAGACTGTGGAGATATACATGTTGCTATATAGTAGACCAGATTAGATAGAAAACATACAGGACCATAGACTAGACTGTGGAGATATACATGTTGCTATATAGTAGACCAGATTACATAGAAAACATACAGGCCCATAGACTAGACTGTGGAGATATACATGTTTCTATATAGTAGACCAGATTACATAGAAAACATACAGGCCCATAGACTAGACTGTGGAGATATACATGTTTCTATATAAGTAGACCAGATTACATAGAAAACATACAGGCCCATAGACTAGACTGTGGAGATATACATGTTTCTATATAGTAGACCAGATGACATAGTATACACCATCTCTATCCTGCTATGACCTGGTATAATGGAAAGACGTAGAAATCACTTCCAGGACAAAGAGCCAATACTGGTACGCATTAGAACCGAAACGTGACCGTGATGTAACCGAGGGCTGCGTATGTGCACGAGACCACGACCAACGTGGAATAGTGACTCACCAACGTGGAATAGTGACTGACCAACGTAGAATAGTGACTGACCAATGTGGAATAGTGACTGACCAATGTGGAATAGTGACTGACCAACGTGGAATAGTGACTGACCAATGTGGAATAGTGACTGACCAATGTGGAATAGTGACTGACCAATGTGGAATAGTGACTGACCAACATGGAATAGTGACTGCGCCATGAGGAATAGTGACTGACCAACATGGAATAGTGACTGACCAATGTGGAATAGTGACTGACCAATGTGGAATAGTGACTGACCAATGTGGAATAGTGACTGACCAACATGGAATACTGACTGCGCCATGAAGAATAATGACTGAACAATGTGGAATACTGACTGACCAACATGGAATAGTGACTGACCAGTGTGGAATAGCGACCGACCAACGTGGAATAGTGACTAACCAACATAGAATACTGACTGACCAACATGGAATAGTGACTGACCAGTGTGGAATAGCGACCGACCAACGTGGAATAGTGACTAACCAACATGGAATAGTGACTGACCAATGTTGAATAGTGACTGACCAATGTGGAATTGTGACTGATCAACGTGGAATAGTGACTGATCAACGTGGAATAGTGCATGACCAATGTGGAATAGTGACTGATCAACGTGGAATGGTGACTGATCAACGTGGAATAGTGCATGACCAATGTGGAATAGTGACTGATCAACGTGGAATGGTGACTGATCAACGTGGAATAGTGCATGACCAATGTGGAATAGTGACTGATCAACGTGGAATGGTGACTGATCAACGTGGAATAGTGCATGACCAATGTGGAACAGTGACTGTGCCACGAGGAAAGGCTAAATGTACCATAAGCTACATAAGGCTACACACACAGTAGTGTTACGAAACCCAGAACTAGCCTTCTGGTATTGTTGTACTGGCTTTGTATGGTGGGTCTTAGACCTAGTTACATGGTCTATAACCTGAATCAATGTGTGCATTTATGTGAGAAATCAGCATTTGAGGACCGTGTATGATGCACATGTTCCCAGGAGACAGCAATTTCCTGAGTCCAGTGCCAACTCCGTCTAGACCTCTGGTTCAGCCAATCTAAGCGGACTATTATAAATTCAGATGATGATGAAATGTTAATATGCACAAAAAGGAAAAATACCAAACTAAAGACTCCAAAACAAAGGAAAGGCCTCAAGTCCACTAAACAAACCCAGCTGTCCAACTAGTCCACTAAACAAACCCAGCAGTCCAACTAGTCCACTAAATAAACCCAGCAGTCCAACTAGTCCACTAAACAAACCCAGCAGTCCAACTAGTCCACTAAACAAACCCAGCAGTCCAACTAGTCCACTAAACAAACCCAGCTGTCCAACTAGTCCACTAAACAAACCCAGCAGTCCAACTAGTCCACTAAACAAACCCAGCAGTCCAACTAGTCCACTAAACAAACCCAACAGTCCAACTAGTCCACTAAACAAACCCAGCAGTCCAACTAGTCCACTAAACAAACCCAGCAGTCCAACTAGTCCACTAAACAAACCCAGCAGTCCAACTAGTCCACTAAACAAACCCAACAGTCCAACTAGTCCACTAAACAAACCCAGCAGTCCAACTAGTCCACTAAACAAACCCAGCAGTCCAACTAGTCCACTAAACAAACCCAACAGTCCAACTAGTCCACTAAACAAACCCAGCAGTCCAACTAGTCCACTAAATAAACCCAGCAGTCCAACTAGTCCACTAAACAAACCCAGCAGTCCAACTAGTCCACTAAACAAACCCAGCAGTCCAACTAGTCCACTAAACAAACCCAGCAGTCCAACTAGTCCACTAAACAAACCCAGCAGTCCAACTAGTCCACTAAACAAACCCAGCAGTCCAACTAGTCCACTAAACAAACCCAACAGTCCAACTAGTCCACTAAACAAACCCAGCAGTCCAACTAGTCCACTAAACAAACCCAGCAGTCCAACTAGTCCACTAAACAAACCCAGCAGTCCAACTAGTCCACTAAACAAACCCAGCAGTCCAACTAGTCCACTGACTTCTGAACACGACAGGAGCAGGGTTCAGTGAGGTGCACGGGGAATGGCGGACTGTGATTGGCTGATACAGGTGACTTGTAGGTACCACTAATGAGGAAATATGGGGTGTTGGGTAAATGCAACTCACTGCTAGGATAGATGTGTTGTAACTGCTAAACAAGAGCATAACTACAAATGGTGAATATGCCTCCTGGCAGCTACAGAGGGTCCTGAGCCGAGAGGGAGAGAGAGGGAGGAGAGAGGAAGAGAGAGAGAGAGAGAGAGAGAGAGAGGGGGAGAGAGAGGGAGAGAGAGGGAGAGAGAGAGAGAGAGAGAGAGAGAGAGAGAGAGAGAGAGAGAGAGAGAGAGAGAGAGAGAGAGAGACTCCATGTCACTCTGTGCCCCACACACACAGCCCACTGTGTCAATGAAACACAATGGTATTCATTACACCTGCCAGTCTGGCACCACACCTACATGATGTATAATTTATCTCTTTTAATTATTCAAACCAGCAGTGGTAGTGACAGCTATCGCCTTGCTGCGCTGTGTGTTGTGCGTGTGTGTGTGTGTGTGTGTGTGTTTATGTGTGTTTGTGTGTGTGTGTGTGTGTGTGTGTGTGTGTGTGTGTGTGTGTGTGTGTGTGTGTGTGTGTGTGTGTGTGTGTGTGTGTGTGTGTGTGTGTGTTGTGCGTGGCAGCAGCAGCTTTAACAGAGTGCCTCCAGTATTTCACACAGCTCATTGACTTTGTAGTGTGACACATCACTGGCTGTTTTTACAGAGTGGTAGACAAGGAGAGGATCAGCCTGTAAGGCAACGCTACAGATACATTAGAGATACATGTCTGTCTGCTTCCTGTAAACTGGGATCTGGGGATGGGCTAGTGGTGGTGGGAGAGAGGGGAGGCTGACACACCGTGAAGGACTAGGGGATTGGAGCTACTAGGTAACTATATGGTAGGTCGTGTAGACTGGCCATAATGAGAGAAGGCATAGCATCACGTCTGCTGTCCCCCGAAGAGTTAGACAAGGTGTCAGACCATCACAGAAATACTACAGCACAATTCTAACTACCTTTATCACAAATTCAGTGAAAAGAGGATGAATCAAAAAAACAGTGTATGTCTGTCTGTGTCATATGTTATTGTGTAGAAGGAATAACGACTTCTTAGATATTCAATGAAACCAAAACCCAGGCCCCAACATCAATACAGTCACTATCAAACAGGGTTGGGGTCAATTCCATTTTAATTCCAGTCAATTCAGAAATAAAACCAAATTCCAATTGAAAAGCATTGAAGAGAATATATATTTTAATGTACTTCCTGAATTGACTGGAATTAAATGGAAATTGACCCTTGACCCTGCTATCAAACTATCAAACCAGGCTGACAACATGTGATGAATGATGGCGTGAGTGTTCCAGTGTAACCCAGTGTTTCCTCTATATTCTTTGAGCAGCGGCACCCCAGTCTGAGATCCTGAGCACTCTGGAGTAGGTTTTCATCAAGGATCTCTCTGTACTTTGCTACGTTTATCTTTCCCTCCATCCTGACTAGTCTCCCATCTCCATAGAGGAACTCTGGAGCTCTGTCAGAGTGACCATCGGGTTCTTTGTCTCCTCCCTGACCATGGCTCTTATCCCTCGATTGCTCAGTTTGGCCGGGCGGCCAGCCAGCTCTAGGAGGAGTCTTGGTGGTTCCAAACTTCTTCCAGTTAAGAATGATGGAGGCTACTGTGTTTTGGGGACCGTCAAGGCTGCAGAAATGTTGGGGTACCCCCCCAGATCTGTACCTTGACACAATCCTGTCTCGGAGCTCTACGGACAATTTCTTCGACCTCACGGTTTGGTTTTTGCTCTGACATGCACTGTCAACTGTGGGACCTTGTATAGACAGGTGTGTGCCTTTCCAAATCATGTCCAATCAAATGAATTTACCACAGGTGGGCTCCAATCAAGTTGTAGAAACATCTCAAGGATGATCATGGAAACAGGATGCACCTGAGCTCAATTTTGAGTCCCATAGCAAAGGGTCTGAATACTTATAAGGTATTTCTGTTTTTTTATTTTAATACATTTGCAAAGATTACAAAAAATTGTTCTTGCTTTGTCATTAAGGGGTATTGTGATGTCATTATGGGGTATTGTGATGTCATTATGGGGTATTGTGATGTCATTATGGGGTATTGTGATGTCATTATGGGGAATTGTGTGTAGATTGATGAGGATTCTTTTTTTATTTAATCCATTTTAGAATAAGGCTGTAACGTAACAAAATGTGGAAAAAGTCAAGGGGTCTGAATACTTTCTGAATGCACTGTATATGATAAATTAATATAGGGAAACACTGGGTTACCCTGGAACACTCACGACATCATTAATCACATGTGGGATTCTGTTGTCAGCCTGGTTTAATAGTTTGATAGCAGGATTGGGGTAAATTCTCATGTCTTTTTACTTTCATATACAGATATAAAATGTATATAATTTTTAGGATGGTAAAACATTGTCAGTGTAAACTTAAACGACTATAACCAGATATAAAATATGTAGAAAAGATAATATGGCAATATATTTTAATAAGATCATATTTGAGAACTAACAATCACCAAAATAAAACTAGGCAGTCAGGGAGAATCTGACATTCCCAAAATGTCAAGACACGGCACTCAGATAGCATAAGCCTTGGCAAAATGTGTTGAATTGCAGGAAATTCGCCTTAAAAGTGAACAACCCAGGGTGACCTCTAGCAGAAAGATGACTCAGAGCCTCAGGGCCAGAACTGGGGTAGTGACAGCACACACACACACACACACACACACACACACACACACACACACACACACACACACACACACACACACACACACACACACACACACACATACATACACACACACACACACACACACTCTCACACACACACACACACACACACACACACACACACACACACACACACACACACACACACACACACACACACACACACACACACACACATCTGTGGTAGTGACAGCACACACACACACACATCTGGGGCAGTGACAGCACACACACACACATATCTGGGGTAGTGACAGCACACACATCTGGGGTAGTGACAGCACACACATCTGGGGTAGAGACAGCACACACATCTGGGGTAGTGACAGCACACACATCTGGGGTAGTGACAGCACACACATCTGGGGTAGTGACAGCACACACACACACACACATCTGGGGTAGTGACAGCACACATCTGGGGTGGTGACAGCACACACACATCTGGGGTAATGACAGCACACACACACCTGGGGTAATGACAGCACACACACATCTGGAGTTGTGACAGCACACACACACACACACCTGGGGTAGTGACAGCACACACACACACATCTGGGGTAGTGACAGCACACACACATCTGGGGCAGTGACAGCACACACACATCTGGGGTAATGACAGCACACACACACCTGGGGTAGTGACAGCACACACACATCTGGGGTAATGACAGCACACACACACCTGGGGTAGTGACAGCACACACACACACACACATCTAAGGCAGTAACAGCAGGCTGTGTCAAATGGCCCATAGGGCTCTGGTCTAAAGTAGTGCAGTAAATAGGGAATAGGGCTCTGGTCTAAAGTAGTGCACTATGTAGGGAATAGGGTGCCATTTGGGATGCATCCAGGCCAGCAAAGTGTCTCCTTCAGACAGGCCTTTACCCTCCACTCAGGTTAATAGACCACTTCAGACAGGCCTTTACCCTCCACTCAGGGTAATAGACCACTTCAGACAGGCCTTTACCCTCCACTCAGGTTAATAGACCACTTCCCCTGAATAAATCTGCTACTTATACAGACCATCGGCTACTGATACAGACCATCGGCTACTGATACAGACCATCGGCTACTGATACAGACCATCAGCTACTGATACAGACCATCAGCTACTGATACAGACCATCGGCTACTGATACAGACCATCAGCTACTGATACAGACCATCAGCTACTGATACAGACCATCAGCTACTGATACAGACCATCAGCTACTGATACAGACCATCAGCTACTGATACAAACCATCAGCTACTGATACAGACCATCAGCTACTGATACAGACCATCGGCTACTGGTACAAACCATCAGCTAATGATACAGACCATCAGCTACTGATACAGACCATGAGCTACTGATACAGTGATACAGACCATCAGCTACTGATACAGACCATCAGCTACTGGTACAGACCATCAGCTACTGATACAAACCATCAACTACTGGTACAAATTTAGAGTAGGATAACAGTAGGTATACGATTATGTTGAATATGTGTTTATACCATTGTTAATTTAGAGTAGCCTAACAGTAGGTATACAATTATGTTGTATGTATGTTTGATGCTTTAAATATGACTAAATATTAAGTCTGTAGTAATGATGTAAGGTGAAGGGCTGAATTGGTGTTTAGAAATGAAATCATTGTGTCATGGACATTCTAATATGAATTATGCTATACTTTCATTCAAACGTATTGCTTGGCAAAATATTAAATTGAAAGTTTACAGCATGGTCTCCCAATAATACCATAGTGAAACCATGCCAACTGAATGGCAACGTTGGACATTCCTAACCCAGCTGTTTCTACAGTGAAGCAGGAAGCAGAAGGCTACATGCATTCCCTATAGTGTTTGTCTCTAGTGCTGTAGCATGTGATTAAAGTTGCCAATTTATCAATGTGAAGATGAGAGCTTGTATGATTCCTGACCTTAGTGCTTAGACCAAGTCATTACATTGTTACTTTTGCCTAAAAAAAAACACTGGTTCGTTTGTAAAAAATAAAATAAACAAATTGTTCTAGTCAACGGCTTGAGTCTTGTGATGTTGGGTGATATTTGGGATAATCCATTTTGAAATGTCAATAACATAATATTATATTTTGTGATAATTAAAATGCATTGTACTATTTCCAATTTCCATTGTATTTGTTGATGGAAAATAAATGTTTATTGCATATTGTTTCATTTGTTTGTTTCATGTGTGGATCAACCTGTCTTTGGTGTGTCCTACGGCAGGGCTTCTCAAGCTTTTCAGGGCCGGGGACCCCTGTTGTGATAGCAAATTCACCAGGGACCCCTGTTGTGATAGCAAATTCACCAGAGACCCCATCATAGTCTCTCGAGTGAGATAAAAACAAAATAGCATACCACTATGGCTTCGGCAGTGCATGGCCGAACAAACCACGTCTCGGGCCCTGCAAAGGAACATTTTAAAGGCCCATCTCTTGGCACCGGAGATACATTTTTACAGTTTTGAAGCTCATTTCCTGCAGTTCTACACTTTTTGTCATGGGGCAGAGAGATGTTTTGTTGTTGCAGCTTTAAAGATAATATCCTGTAATTCTACACATTTTTCCAGGAGGCCGAGAGAAAACATTAAAGTTTTAAAGCTTCAATTACAGGGCATTTATGTCAACAATTTTTTTTTTTTTAAATAAACATTGTATTGTATTGTTTTACACACTTTAAACTTATTCCACAGATCCCTTGGCCAAAAGTCGTTTAATCTTATTAGTAACATTCATTTTAAAAAATGAAGTAATTTAGTTTTAGTTTTGGGGGGGGGGGGGGGTCTGTCAACTGACCCCCTACAGTACCTCGAACCCTACTTTGAGAACTTCCTGTCCTATGGGACCATTTCCTGTTTCAGGTTATTTAAACCATTTTAAACATAAATTGTATTTAATCTTGGGATGATACTATTACGTATGTAACTACCCTGACTGCTGACCTGGTTGAGGCAAGGCTACAGTCCCATTTTGAAGTTTTTACAAAACTCCTACTTAATACGGTCAAAACTAAATATAATGTTGTTTTTAAGTTTTTCCTAAGATTGTCTCAGATGGATTACTTCTTTACTCATCGGATGGTTCTATAATCGAACGAGTCGCTGCATACAAAAAACCTTGGTATTTGGATTGACAAGGATTTATCATTTAAAAAATATACGACTGAGATTGTTAAGAAACTAAGATTTAAAGTGGGCTCTTTTTTTTTGAGAAACAGATCTTGTCTCTCTAGTCAACAGGAAGTAGATTGTCCAGTCAATCTTTCTACCTGTTATTGATTATGGTGATTATATTTATCAATCTTTCTACCTGTTATTGATTATGATAATTCTATTTATCAATCTTTCTACCTGTTATTGATTATGGTGATTATATTTATCAATCTTTCTATCTGTTATTGATTATGGTGATTATATTTATTAATCTTTCTACCTGTTATTGATTATGATAATTCTATTTATCAATCTTTCTACATGTTATTGATTATGGTGATTCTATTTATCAATCTTTCTACCTGTTATTGATTATGGTGATTATATTTATTAATCTTTCTACCTGTTATTGATTATGATAATTCTATTTATCAATCTTTCTACATGTTATTGATTATGGTGATTATATTTATCAATCTTTCTACCTGTTATTGATTATGATAATTCTATTTATCAATCTTTCTACATGTTATTGATTATGGTGATTATATTTATCAATCTTTCTACCTGTTATTGATTATGGTGATTCTATTTATCAATCTTTCTACCTGTTATTGATTATGGTGATTCTATTTATCAATCTTTCTACCTGTTATTGATTATGGTGATTCTATTTATCAATCTTTCTACCTGTTATTGATTATGGTGATTCTATTTATCAAAGTGTAGCTGCCTCTATTCTTATTCCCTTGGGTGCCATTCTTCATAGCACCTTACGTTTTATCACAGGACACAGTTTAATTACTCACCACTGTATTCTTTACCAAAAGGTTGGCTGGACCTCTTTGAAGTCACGTAGATCACATCCCTGCTTTTCCTGTATTGTTGTGTATAATAACATGTATTGTATTGTGGATATGAATGTGTAGTTTAATGTGTTTTTTTTTTAATGTGTATTGTGGTGCTTTACAGGGTCCCTCTGGAAAAGACACATTGGTATCAGCATTGACTCCCTGTCTAAATAAAGAGACCTTGGTCTCCGCATTGACTCTCTGTCTAAATTAAGACACCTTGGTCTCCGCATTGACTCTCTGTCTAAATTAAGACACCTTGGTCTCCGCATTGACTCTCTGTCTAAATTAAGACACCTTGGTCTCAGCATTGACTCCCTGTCTAAATAATGGTTAAATAAAATATAACAAATAATGGGGTTGTCTGGTCGTGTATAGACCATGTGCTCTGTTGCTTTAGCTCTCAGGTATTATAGTCTCTCTGCAGCTTGACAGTGTTGGGCCGTTCTGCCCTTGTATCCCAGGTATTACAGTCTCTCTGCAGCTTGACAGTGTTGGGCCGTTCTGCCCTTGTATCCCAGGTTGCTACAGTCTCTCTGCAGCTTGGCAGTGTTGGGCCGTTCTGCCCTTGTATCCCAGGTTGCAACAGTCTCTCTGCAGCTTGGCAGTGTTGGGCCGTTCTGCCCTTGTATCCCAGGTTGCTACAGTCTCTCTGCAGCTTGGTAGTGTTGGGCCGTTCTATCCTTGTATCCCAGGTTGCTACAGTCTCTCTGCAGCTTGGCAGCGTTGGGCCGTTCTGCCCTTGTATCCCAGGTATTACAGTCTTTCTGCAGCTTGGCAGCGTTGGGCCGTTCTGCCCTTGTATCCCAGGTATTACAGTCTCTCTGCAGCTTGGCAGTGTTGGGCCATTTTGCCCTTGAAGCCCAGTTTTCTACAGTAACTAGGGTGCTTTGGGTAATTTTTGTCCTGTCTTTTTTTGTCAACTTAAAATCTTTTGAACTATGGCCTACAATTGTTTTGGGTGGGTTAAATCAGGGTCACACAGAGTGGTTCTTGGTAGTCTAAAACAAATCTGATTTGAAACAAAAGTATTCACCTCACACACATGGTTATGGACATAACAATAAGAAGACACCTGTACCATGACAGATATAGAGTTGTAATGTATTACATTTAGAGTTTGCATCCCAATATTACACTTTATACACATCACAGAAGACTGAAATAAAACAAAACTGTCTGACATACAAACACCAGATTTTTGGCGGGTTTTTAAAATAATGTTTATTAATTATGAAATGATGGGAAATATGAATACCATTCCACCATGAGGCTACTAGGTCATTTGACTGCAGGAAAGGGCTACGAAGCATATTCCTTAACAGTACTATTCCTCAATAAAATAGATTTTTTTTTAACTGTATACTGGAGAATTTGGGATTTGATTACCTTTTACAGTAAAACATATATTTTCTTCCAGTGAGATTATCAGGCGGAAAAAAAAATAAACAAACTTGAAAGAGATATGTGGATCAAATGAGAAACTCTCTACATCTAACAATGAGTCAGACCCCTTATGAGTCTAACAACAAGTCTGACCCCTTATGAGTCTAACAAGGAGTCAGACCCCTTATGAGTCTAATGAGTCAGACCCCTTATGAGTCTAACAATGAGTCAGACCCCTTATGAGTCTAACAACAAGTCTGACCCCTTATGAGTCTAATAATGACCCCTTATGAGTCTAACAATGAGTCAGACCCTTTATGAGTCTAACAATGAGCCCTTATGAATCGAAAAATGACCCCTTATGAGTCTAACAATGAGTCAGACCCCTTATGAGTCTAACAACAAGTCTGACCCCTTATGAGTCTAACAATGAGTCAGACCCCTTATGAGTCTAACAACAAGTCTGACCCCTTATGAGTCTAACAACAAGTCAGACCCTTTATGAGTCTAACAATGAGTCAGACCCTTTATGAGTCTAACAATGAGTCAGACCCCTTATGAGTCTAACAATGAGTCAGACCCCTTATGAGTCTAACAATGACCCCTTATGAGTCTAACAATGAGTCAGACTTTATGAGTCTAGACCCCTTATGAGTCTAACAATGAGTCAGACCCTATGAGTCTAACAATGACCCCTTATGAGTCTAACAATGAGTCAGACCCTTTATGAGTCTAACAATGAGTCAGACCCCTTATGAATCTAACAATGACCCCTTACGAGAATGAACTTGAAAATCGTCTGAAAGGAATTCCTAATGCTACATTCCTGGGGAGAGACTGTGTCCAAGTTCCAAAAGAAAACACTTTGCATTAAAAGAGAAGAGCTTTTATTCCTCATGACCAGTTCTATTTAGGCTGTGAAACGATGAGACAGCCAGGCAGACAGGGAGGGAGGGAGGGAGGGAGGGAGGGAGGGAGGCAGACAGGGAGGGAGGGAGGGAGGGGGGGAGGGAGGGAGGGAGGGTGCGGGGGAGGGAGGGAGGGAGGGGGGGGAGGGAGGGAGGGAGGCAGACAGGGAGGGAGGGAGGGCTGAATTGTTGGTGAACTGAAAGGAGAGGAAGCCGGCTGGATGTGTTTCTGTCTATCCCCCAGTCCCTTCCTCCCTCCTTCCCTGCCTCTCTCTCTTTCTCTCTCTCTTTCCCTCCCCTCCCTTCCTCCCTCCCTCCTTCATTCCCTCCTTCCTCCCCTCTCCCTCCCTCCTGGCAGGCTCCATACTGTAAGTGCCAGACAGTCTCCCAGGCCTGCATGTCTACTCTGTCTACCCTGTCTGTCTGTGTGTACATTCCTCTGTGACAGTATCAATCTTTGCATGCCATGCTCTCTTTCTGAGGCCCCTGTCCTGTGAGGAGATGGAAGGACACATACACACTGTCTGAGGCCCCTGACCTGTGAGGAGATGGAAGGACACATATACACTGTCTGAGGCCCCTGACCTGTGAGGAGATGAAGATTACACACTGTCTGAGGCCCCTGTCCTGTGAAGAGATGAAGATTACACACTGTCTGAGGCCCCTGTCCTGTGAGAAGGAGATGAAGTGCTGTGAATGCGGGTACTGTCTGAAGTTTCTGACAGGACTAACGCATTACAGAATAGACACACACACACACACACACAAAATGCATACAGAATAAACACACACACACACAAAACGCATTACAGAATAGACACACACACACACACACACACACAACGCATTACAGAATAGACACACACACACACACACAGGGCCAGCAAGACTCTGGAACTGTGTTCAACCTGAGTGGACAAACAGAGACTAAACAGACAAACTCACTGGGTTTCTAGGTTAATACAGCCTGGAACTGTGTTCAGCCTGAGTGTATCAGATAATTATATAATTATATCATATAATTAGCCGGTAATATATTGGCGCTCTGCTCCGTCCCTCTTGAACTAACATCCTGTAGTTATGTTGCTCTGTTCCTCTTGAACTAACATCCTGTAGTTATGTTGCTCTGCTCTGTCCCTCTTGAACTAACATCCTGTAGTTATGTTGCTCTGTTCCTCTTGAACTAACATCCTGTAGTTATGTTGCTCTGCTCTGTTCCTCTTGAACTAACATCCTGTAGTTATGGTGCTCTGCTCTGTCCCTCTTGAACTAACATCCTGTAGTTATGGTGCTCTGCTCTGTCCCTCTTGAACTAACATCCTGTAGTTATGTTGCTCTGTTCTGTTCCTCTTGAACTAACATCCTGTGGTTATGTTGCTCTGTCCCTCTTGAACTAACATCCTGTAGTTATGGTGCTCTGCTCTGTTCCTCTTGAACTAACATCCTGTAGTTATGGTGCTCTGCTCTGTCCCTCTTGAACTAACATCCTGTAGTTATGGTGCTCTGCTCCGTCCCTCTTGAACTAACATCCTGTAGTTATGATGCTCTGTTCCTCTTGAACTAACATCCTGTAGTTATAGTGCTCTGCTCTGTCCCTCTTGAACTAACATCCTGTAGTTATGTTGCTCTGTTCTGTTCCTCTTGAACTAACATCCTGTAGTTATGGTGCTCTGCTCTGTCCCTCTTGAACTAACATCCTGTAGTTATGGTGCTCTGTCCCTCTAGAACTAACATCCTGTAGTTATGGTGCTCCGTCCCTCTTGAACTAACATCCTGTAGTTATGGGGCTCTTCTCTGTCCCTCTTGAACTAA
>NW_021823401.1:549039-574039 GCF_901001165.1 Salmo trutta | reverse complement strand
CTAATCAAAGACAACACATCGCGTAACATTCACTTTAAAAGCCACTTACCGTTGCATTTCCAATGTTCGTGGAAGTCGTCCATTGCGTTTGAAAAAGTTTAAAAGTGCATATTTGGGTTGTGTTGTTGGCGCTCTTTGTCTGCACGTGTGAAGGGGATTCTTGGCCGCGCCTTGTTCATTTCAGTTTCAGTCCCGCCCTCTAAATAATACTAAACAACAACAAAGAAAATGATATCATAGGTACAGTATATTCATAAGATAAACACTAACAACATATTATTCAATTATTATTTGATTTATTTTCCAGCTATTTTACGCAAAGACGGTATATTTCCATATAGACCGTTACTTCGGTAACTCTTTGTCCAGAGACCTCACTGTCTGTCCTTGTCTGGCCGTCCCTTTCCCACATCAATTAGGGACAACTCTGATGACTGATATAACTTGACATTTTATAACAGCTTTAATATGGACGTGTTTTCTTTATACCATTCAAATAAAAGGAGCGAACTTTCTAACAATAGAGAAGCTATGAGAGATTATAAGGCTTCGTTGGTTAGTTTATGAAGCTTTATTAATGTTTGTTATGAATAAGAGGAAGGAACAAAAATGTATAACAATATGGAACTTCTAGACCTCAAAGATTAAAAGCTTTTATAAAATATAATAGTTATATTATAAAATACATACTTTTTTAATAATACAACTATTGATCTACAAAGCCTCAGATTGTCCTGTCTCTGTGCAGAGCTTCCAATATTCACCATATTCATCCTCAACATTCTTACTTTTTAGGAATAAATAACATACAAAGTGTGAAATACATGTTTACATTTAGCAGACACCCTTATCCAGAGTGACTTACAGGAGTAATTAGGGTTAAGTGCCTTGCTCAAGGGCACAGCAACAGATTTTTCATCTAGTCAGCTCAGTAATTCCAACTAGCAACCTTTCAGTTACTGGCCCAACACTCTTAACCACTAGGCTGCCTGCCACTCTAACAAACACAAAGCATTGCATTATAAATCAACACTATGCCCTCAATTGGTTGTATTAAATTTGTATTTACTGTTGAGAAAATTAAACAAGTATTCAAAGAAGAGCAAGAGAAGCATCGTGAAATATTCAGCCTGAACTTGAATATTGAAAGCACAGAAAGACCACCCGCTCTGTAACAAGCCAGTAGTCTGAAAACATCACCCGCTCTGTAACAAGCCAGTAGTCTGAAAACATCACCCGCTCTGTAACAAGCCAGTAGTCTAAAAACATCACCCGCTGTGTAACAAGCCAGTAGTCTGAAAACATCACCCGCTCTGTAACAAGCCAGTAGTCTAAAAACATCACCCGCTGTGTAACAAGCCAGTAGTCTGAAAACATCACCCTCTGTGTAACAAGCCAGTAGTCTGAAAACATCACCCGCTCTGTAACAAGCCAGTAGTCTGAAAACATCACCCGCTCTGTAACAAGCCAGTAGTCTGAAAACATCACCCTCTGTGTAACAAGCCAGTAGTCTAAAAACATCCCCCGCTGTGTAACAAGCCAGTAGTCTGAAAACATCACCCGCTGTGTAACAAGCCAGTAGTCTGAAAATATCACCCGCTGTGTAACAAGCCAGTAGTCTAAAAACATCACCCGCTCTTTAACAAGCCAGTAGTCTGAAAACATCACCCTCTGTGTAACAAGCCAGTAGTCTGAAAAACATGTTCTTTGTTCTGAACTGCCTTCCAGCATAACCTGTGACGTTCCATCTGCTTTGGTTCAGTTATAATGTTGAGGTTTTTCCAGTACAAGACAGTAATTCCATCGAACATTGAATCATATTGTTTCTTTAAAGGGACCAAAGTACATATTGAATGTCTGTGGTATGCAACGGATACATAGGGATACAGACAGAGAGCTGTAAGGTACCAGTGGAGCATGGTCATTGGGGGAGGGACACACATTTGGAGGGATGGTGACAGTCCACTGTAGTTCTTCTCTCCGCTTGACTGGACTACAAGTCCAAGAAGCCAGCAGGGGGAATGAAAAAATAGATATACAACCCACAGACTCCAAATGGCACCATATTTCCTTTATAGTGCAATACTGGTAGAAATATAAATAGTCTGGCTGGTGTATCTAGAGGTAGAAACAGTCTGGCTGGTGTATCTAGAGGTAGAAACAGTCTGGATGGTGAATCTAGAGGTAGAAACAGTCTGGCTGGTGTATCTAGAGGTAGAAACAGTCTGGCTGGTGTATCTAGAGGTAGAAACAGTCTGGCTGGTGTATCTAGAGATAGAAACAGTCTGGCTGGTGTATCTAGAGGTAGAAACAGTCTGGCTGGTGAATCTAGAGGTAGAAACAGTCTACCTGGTGTATCTAGAGGTAGAGATAGAAGCAGTCTGGCTGGTGTATCTAGAGATAGAAATAGTCTGGCTGGTGTATCTAGAGATAGATACAGTCTGGCTGGTGTATCTAGAGGTAGAAACAGTCTGGCTGGTGTATCTAGAGGTAAAAACAGTCTGGCTGGTGTATCTAGAGGTAGAAACAGTCTGGCTGGTATATCTAGAGGTAGAAACAGTCTGGCTGGTGTATCTAGAGGTAGAAACAGTCTGGCTGGTGTATCTAGAGGTAGAGAGAGACACAGTCTGGCTGGTATATCTAGATATAGAAACAGTCTGGCTGGTGTATCTAGAGGTGGAAATAGAAACAGTCTGGCTGGTGTATCTAGAGATAGAAACAGTCTGGCTGGTGTATCTAGAGGTAGAGATAGAAACAGTCTGGCTGGTGTATCTAGAGATAGAAACAGTCTGGCTGGTGTATCTAGAGGTAGAAACAGTCTAGCTGGTGTATCTAGAGGTAGAGATAGAAACAGTCTGGCTGGTGTATCTAGAGATAGAAACAGCCTGGCTGGTGTATCTAGAGGTAGAAACAGTCTGGCTGGTGTATCTAGAGGTAGAAACAGTCTGGCTGGTGTATCTAGAGGTAGAGATAAACACAGTCTGGCTGGTGTATCTAGAGGTAGAGGTAGAAACAGTCTGGCAGGTGTATCTAGAGGTAGAGGTAGAAACAGTCTGGCTGGTGTATCTAGAGATAGAAACAGCCTGGCTGGTGTATCTAGAGGTAGAAACAGTCTGGCTGGTGTATCTAGAGGTAGAAACAGTCTGGCTGGTGAATCTAGAGGTAGAAACAGTCTGGCTGGTGTATCTAGATGTAGAGATAGAAACAGTCTGGCTGGTGTATCTAGAGATAGAAACAGTCTGGCTGGTGTATCTAGAGGTAGAAACAGTCTGGCTGGTCTATCTAGAGGTAGAAACAGTCTGGCTGGTGTATCTAGATGTAGAGATAGAAACAGTCTGGCTGGTGTATCTAGAGATAGAAACAGTCTGGCTGGTGTATCTAGAGGTAGAAACAGTCTGGCTGGTGTATCTAGAGGTAGAAACAGTCTGGCTGGTGTATCTAGATGCTGGTAGGAGATAGAAGCAGTCTGGCTGGTATATCTAGAGGCTGGTAGAGATAGAAGCAGTCTGGCTGGTATATCTAGAGGCTGGTAGAGATAGAAGCAGTCTGGCTCGTATATCTAGAGGCTGGGAGAGATAGAAACAGTCTGGCTGGTGTATCTAGAGGTAGAAACAGTCTGGCTGGTATATCTAGAGGTAGAAACAGTCTGGCTGGTGTATCTAGAGGTAGAAACAGTCTGGCTGGTGTATCTAGAGGTAGAGAGAGACACAGTCTGGCTGGTGTATCTAGATATAGAAACAGTCTGGCTGGTGTATCTAGAGGTGGAAATAGAAACAGTCTGGCTGGTGTATCTAGAGATAGAAACAGTCTGGCTGGTGTATCTAGAGGTAGAGATAGAAACAGTCTGGCTGGTGTATCTAGAGATAGAAACAGTCTGGCTGGTGTATCTAGAGGTAGAAACAGTCTAGCTGGTGTATCTAGAGGTAGAGATAGAAACAGTCTGGCTGGTGTATCTAGAGATAGAAACAGCCTGGCTGGTGTATCTAGAGGTAGAAACAGTCTGGCTGGTGTATCTAGAGGTAGAGATAAACACAGTCTGGCTGGTGTATCTAGAGGTAGAGGTAGAAACAGTCTGGCAGGTGTATCTAGAGGTAGAGGTAGAAACAGTCTGGCTGGTGTATCTAGAGATAGAAACAGCCTGGCTGGTGTATCTAGAGGTAGAAACAGTCTGGCTGGTGTATCTAGAGGTAGAAACAGTCTGGCTGGTGTATCTAGAGGTAGAAACAGTCTGGCTGGTGTATCTAGAGGTAGAGGTAGAAACAGTCTGGCTGGTGTATCTAGAGATAGAAACAGTCTGGCTGGTGTATCTAGAGGTAGAAACAGTCTGGCTGGTGTATCTAGATGCTGGTAGAGATAGAAGCAGTCTGGCTGGTATATCTAGAGGCTGGTAGAGATAGAAGCAGTCTGGCTGTATATCTAGAGGCTGGTAGAGATAGAAGCAGTCTGGCTGGTATATCTAGAGGCTGGTAGAGATAGAAACAGTCTGGCTGGTATATCTAGAGGCTGGTAGAGATAGAAGCAGTCTGGCTGGTATATCTAGATGCTGGTAGAGATAGAAGCAGTCTGGCTGGTGTATCTAGATGCTGGTAGAGATAGAAGCAGTCTGGCTGGTATATCTAGATGCTGGTAGAGATAGAAACAGTCTGGCTGGTATATCTAGATGCTGGTAGAGAGAAGCAGTCTGGCTGGTGTATCTAGATGCTGGTAGAGATAGAAGCAGTCTGGCTGGTGTATCTAGAGGCTGGTAGAGATAGAAGCAGTCTGGCTGGTGTATCTAGATGCTGGTAGAGATAGAAGAAGTCTGGCTGGTGTATCTAGATGCTGGTAGAGATAGAAGCAGTCTGGCTGGTGTATCTAGAGGCTGGTAGAGATAGAAGCAGTCTGGCTGGTGTATCTAGAGGCTGGTAGAGATAGAAGCAGTCTGGCTGGTATATCTAGAGGCTGGTAGAGATAGAAGCAGTCTGGCTGGTATATCTAGAGGCTGGTAGAGATAGAAGCAGTCTGGCTGTATATCTAGAGGCTGGTAGAGATAGAAGCAGTCTGGCTGGTATATCTAGAGGCTGGTAGAGATAGAAACAGTCTGGCTGGTATATCTAGAGGCTGGTAGAGATAGAAGCAGTCTGGCTGGTATATCTAGATGCTGGTAGAGATAGAAGCAGTCTGGCTGGTGTATCTAGATGCTGGTAGAGATAGAAGCAGTCTGGCTGGTATATCTAGATGCTGGTAGAGATAGAAACAGTCTGGCTGGTATATCTAGATGCTGGTAGAGAGAAGCAGTCTGGCTGGTGTATCTAGATGCTGGTAGAGATAGAAGCAGTCTGGCTGGTGTATCTAGAGGCTGGTAGAGATAGAAGCAGTCTGGCTGGTGTATGTAGATGCTGGTAGAGATAGAAGAAGTCTGGCTGGTGTATCTAGATGCTGGTAGAGATAGAAGCAGTCTGGCTGGTGTATCTAGAGGCTGGTAGAGATAGAAGCAGTCTGGCTGGTGTATCTAGATGCTGGTAGAGATAGAAGCAGTCTGGCTGGTGTATCTAGAGGCTGGTAGAGATAGAAGCAGTCTGGCTGGTGTATCTAGATGCTGGTAGAGATAGAAGCAGTCTGGCTGGTGTATCTAGAGGCTGGTAGAGATAGAAGCAGTCTGGCTGGTGTATCTAGATGCTGGTAGAGATAGAAGCAGTCTGGCTGGTGTATCTAGAGGCTGGTAGAGATAGAAGCAGTCTGGCTGGTGTATCTAGATGCTGGTAGAGATAGAAACAGTCTGGCTGGTGTATCTAGAGGCTGGTAGAGATAGAAGCAGTCTGGCTGGTATATCTAGAGGCTGGTAGAGAAAGATGGAGAGGCATATGGAGGTGGATTATTTTTCTTTGCAGTTGAACATATTGAAGTCAAAGTATGAGGTTTTTTTCTATTTCCGTAAGTACAGTACTTTCGGTGTGAGTAAGGTGAGGTGGACAGGTTGACAGACGTCAACAAATCATCTTAACAAAAAACCCAATTCAATGCTCTGTCTGTTTCTTCATTGTAGGTCAGTCATAATATGAGTGATTGCTTGGCTACTGGGTGACACTTGCTACCTGAAAGGAAGCCTCACGAGCTTACTGCAGTTTACAACCAGAGTGGTGTTGAAACGTATATCCTTGGCTTTGGACCGATGAAGGAGCAGGTGAAGGTCCCGAGTGGCGCAGCGGTCTAAGGCATTTCATCTCAGTGCTAGAAGCATCACTACAGACACCCTGGTTTGAATCCAGGCTGTATCCCAACCGTCTGTGATTGGGCGGCACACAATTGGCCCAGCGTCGTCCTGGTTTGGCCAGTGTAGGCGGTCGTTGTAAATAAGAATGTGTTCTTAACTGACATGCCTAGATCAATAAATAAAAGGTACAGAGATTACAGTAAACACACCCACTCAGACCCTAACTGACTAGCCAATGTAATACATTTCCTTTCTATATAAATCCCCCATACTCCCCAGTATCCAGTGATTTCCACAGTGTAATTTCCCTACTCCCACTAGCCAGGAAGGCAACCCAGCAGTCTAGCCTCTCCTCTCTCCCAGCCTGACACCCTCCCCTTCACCCAAAGAGAGGAGAGGGGGTGGCTGAGGCTCTGGCCTCCCCCCCCCCCCCCGCTGGGTTGTTACAGAGCCACTACCTTCATTCACCTCCCTCTCTGTAATCAGCTGAGCTGAAAGGGGGGGGGGGGCTACAGCAGGGTAGGTATAAGATAGCAGCACTAACGTCCACTATCAGGTTAGCTAATAAAGTGGCTAATTGTATGGTTCTTAGAAGGATTTCGAATACAGAATGGAGAGGGATTATGTCAAGGTTTTAGTCCTAAAATGACTATTCCAATATCCATTCTAGCGTACCACTTGGTATGAAGCAATGTATTAGAGTGTACATTCTAATTAGGGTTCTAGAACTCAACACAACTTGTTTAGTGCTGCGTTATTAATATAGTAGTAAATAACAGGTTAGAAACTGAGAGAGACTGTTGTGTTCATCAGACAAGCCTGGGCCTGTATTCATCAGCACTCAGAAGAAGGAGTGCTGTTCTAGGATCAGGTTAACCCCCGTACATGTCATCTTATTCATTGTGCTCTTATAAGGTCAAACTGATCCTACTCTGAGACTCTTGAATGTGAATACAGGCCCAGCTTGTTTGCTGTACTGATTTGGATATCTCATCCTGCATGTAACCAGCATGCAGCCAGCCAGGCCCCATCCCCCCACATACGCTAATACACTGTGCTGTCTGGGGAAGGGGGAGGGGAGGCACTGTCTGGGAGACAGACATGGAGCTAGGAAGTGAATACATGCTGACTGCTGAATATCATAACCCTTGTAATACTACTAGAACATCACCTCCCAAGGATTATAAGGAGAGATATTTGTAACGATAGTTAGGGTAGATATTGTAAATAATAATTTGTTCTAAACTGACTTGCCTAGTTAAATAAAGGTTAAATAAAAATGAAAATAAATATTCATACATGGACTGATGTTATAGACCATATAAAGGTCATTCTACTTCTTATACAGTATGTCTGTGAGAATGCGTGAAGTGTGGTCTTCCATGTTATCACTCCCCATATAAACTATCACAAACAAGCACAGCTTACCAATAAGGTCTTGTAGCCTTCACACTAATGCTCTACACTGACTAGTGTACAGTACACCATTTTCATTACCTAAAGGAGCACTTCTAATGCACTAGTAGGTTTTGTATACGTGTACATTTTGTGTGTGCAGTAATGTACACCCTGTTTTCATGGTTTTAAAAGCAGCATTTCTATACATGTACAAACATCAGTCAAGAATGCATCAACAGAGAGGAGTACAGTATAACAATGATTTGTATACTGTAAACAACAATGTATACATTAAAGTTGTGTTTTGATTTAAAAGGAATCGTCTATAGATCAGACAGAATGAGTCGACAGAGACGAGGGATATGTTTCAGTTCCAGCTGATTTTTATTTCCTTCTTGAAAAAAAGTAATGTACAGAATTATCAACAATCTGACAGGCAGTGAATTGACACGATTAGCTGGCATGAGTTTTTCCCCCCTTTCAAAACTTTTGTTATGGCAATGATTTAGACAAAAACAATATTCTACACAGCATATTGCACAGAAATGGGATGAAAATAAAGTTCATATATTTAAAACTGTATATATATATATATATAAAAAAAAAATCCTGAACAACCACCTTAAACGTAAGTAAAGATAGTAGAAAGCGATCAGTCCTAGTGCCTGTCATGGTATAGCTTAACTACACATAAAACACACAATCTTTTTGCTTATGATACACAGTCAAATGTACAAAGATGTTTTCACGGTTTTTCCAAATTTTTCTTCTCTTTTTTTTTTTTTTTTTTAAACACAACACTATAACCTGAATCTGATATACAAATACTATTCATTCACCATGCCATAAGATATTAAAACAATTAACTAGAGTTAGCGAACAAGTAGAAAATATTACGTATTCAAATACAATGAGAAAAGCAGTAGGTCTACATAATTGTTGTTTGCGGAACTCAAATACGCAATTTGAATATGCTTTATATGATTTTATATTGTTCCATCCAGTGGTTTTAAACCCGAATGTCGATATAAAAAACGCCAAGAAATTGGTAATTTAAAGCTACAATCTTTCTTTATTAGGCAAGATTCTAAAACGAAATGCAGAAGTGTGGCTGCTCAAAATACTGTGTGTGTTGAAGCGCATGTTCACAAGGGGTATTGAAATGTGGTACTGTGTCTTTAAGAAGCCTGCAGATTGATACTGTAAACATGGACAGAAGGCCGATTCATGAGATAACCGGCCACCTGGATCTTTCAAATGAGGAAATCCAAACAGCGATATACACCGATTGACACCCCCCTTGATATATATCTGTACAAAAATACACTGACAAAATAAACAAATGTTTCCTCTCTTTAAGTGTCAAAAGTCTACATTTAAATATAAAAAATCAAAAGTGAAAAGTCTAGCCCTTCTTTCAGCGAAGGAAACAGACGGTGAGGGAAAACATCATAACAAGACCAGTACAAGAAAACGAAAACATAATTACGTTGAAAATGTTTTGGCCAGTATATAAATACATCATATAAAAATGTCCTCTGAAAAAATGAACAACAAAAAAATTCGAGGATGAAAAAACATCGGTGAGAATTTCTCTATACATCAGAAAAACATAAAATCATTTTGGTCCTGAATCGTAGAGAAGTGTATAAAGTTCAGCACAGATTTCAGTTGCGTTTGAATCCTGAAGTTAAGAATTAAAACAGCTGGTGATTTTTTGTTGTTCCTTTTAGGTAGAAAGGAATCAAACATAGCGCCATCTATCCATTTAAATAACCCTAACACTAGTTCCAACTGTTCGACAGTCTAACATACATCTCAGTAAAAGAGAGGACAGGTAACATCATGCGTTTATCTTTTAAAAAAAGGTTTGACTTTTCGGTCAACAACCCACCTGGTTCATAAATCCATCTGTCTCGATGACAGCCAGCCTATTTCTGTACCTCTGTGAGTCTTATGAAGTTCACTTGGCGATCATAAAACGTTTCTCAAAATGTCCCTTTTAAGTAACTAACATTGATTAATAAAGTACAGCTGACCTAAACCCGCCATCATTATAATCGTGCAAATCAATCACAGTTTTCCAGTTCTGATCGAGTGTTTCTTTCAATAGGACCCGATCACTCCTCCTCAGGGCGCAACAATATCTTCCTCTTCCTGTCCAGTCGAGGCAACACTTCAGCTTACTTGTAGCCATGTCTCATAATAACAGTCGACAGTTGATCCTTGAAATAAAAAGCAAGTTATTCTCTCGCTTTGTTCAACAGTCAGCGCTTGGGGCTTGCAGTCTCTTTCTCGGCGGGAGGGACCCTTGGTAGGTTACGGTATGGCACAAAATCACTTTACCGGAATCCCTTTTTTTTTTTGCTCAGAATAGTAAGACAACATTTCCTGCTTGTGGTTTTCTCGTTCTCTATTTCTCTCGCTCAATACGTGAACACCAAATTAGAAATGGTCGACTCTAGCCAGTCTCCTGAAATCATCTCGCTCACCTCTGGGGTGCAGTAGTCGGGAAACTCAAAGTGAGAACCGGAGCCCGACTCGAAATTAAAATCCAAGTCTCTGTCCAAAACCGAGGTCCCAAAGCTTCCCAGCGACATGCTGTCAAACCCAGGGCTAGGGTTAATGTCCAGTAGATCATCCTCAAACTCCTCATCTGATGAAGAGGATTGTGAGGAGGACGAGGAGTGAGAAGCGGAGGGAGTAGGGGAGGACGCCCGCATGCTAGTGTAGTCTTCCGAGGCGCTGGAGGGAGACTCGCCGCCCTCCCTGCTGCTGGCTGTGGCGTCCTCGTACAGGCTGAGTAGTTCGCTGGAATCCGCCGAGCTGCTGAGCGTGGGACTGGCGGGCACCGCTGCTGAAGACGGGCTCACACTGTGGCTCAGGCTGCTGCCCCCGAACATACGCTTCTTCTTGTCAGGTATTTGTTTGGCAGCAGAAACAGACTTGGATTTGTAAAGAGAATGGTGATCTGTGCCGATTACTTGTTCTGGGAATGTTGGTGTTTTGGTGCTGTTCCCAAAAACTATTTTATGAGGTTTGCTGGATGATTTTGAGCTACTCTTTTTAGAAGATGGTTTCATGCTGGTGTTACAGTTGCTACCGCTGATTTTCCCCTCCTTCTCGCCCGGTTTGGAGCTGCTGGACTTGACCTTCTTTCTGGGCCGGTACTTGTAGTCTGGGTAGTCCGCCATGTGCTTGAGTCTGAGCCGCTCCGCCTCTCGTATGAAGGGGATCTTGTCGCAGTCTTTCAGCAGCTTCCAGCGCTTGCCCAGTCTCTTGGATATTTCCGCGTTGTGCATGTCCGGCGACTGCTCCATAATTTTACGTCTTTCAATCTGTGACCACACCATGAAAGCGTTCATCGGCCTCTTGATGTGACCGGTGGGTGTTTTGCACCAGGCGGGGTTCAGTTTGCCGTCCCCCGCGGAAGAAGCCGTGGAGCCGGGGCTCGGGGAGGAAGCCATGTCCAGGTCCATAGCTCCAGAATCCGACGACTCTCCCGCGAACACAGCCTCGGAGCTCTCCACATTACTTGTCTTCTGTACCATGATTATAAATGTCAATGAGAGTGCGCCTGCTTGCTCTCCAGTTCAGTTCCACACAGTAGCTTTATTTCTTAATTTAATTGTACAATTCTAGCTGGCTGTGTGAATAGAAGTCAGTCCTGAGATGTGCCGAACCGGAACAACAGGAATCCGTTGGTAGCCGTTAAAAATGCTGGATTTGTTAAAAGTTGTTTTTCGAGTGTCTGTAATATGATACAGAACAAACGGTGTAAAAGTGTCCCCCGTTTCCACTCTTTCCTCCGACAATGCTTTATGTAGCCTAAGCTATTCAACCCTAGCAGTCGTGTAGGACTTAAACATGTGCCGTGTCAGCAGCGGAAAGCAAACTGAGTGGCTGTGTGAGCGCACTGACACTGAAAATGTTCAAAGTTTCTAAAGTAAGGTAAGTCTTTTTCTGCATAGCTTTTCCTTCCGAGCACCATGCGGGAAGAAGCTTGTTTCACTAGAACTAGGATCCACCTTTCTTCTGCGTACTCGGTAACTTTCAGCAGCCTCTAATTTCTCCCCGTTCAGCTTTATCCTTTTCCACAGATATAACGGCGATCCAGTTCAGCCAATCCGAGGCTGTCTCTACCCTGTCTAGTGCCAACACCACGCCCACTTTCTCCTCATTGGTCCAAAAAAAAGGAATCTAATAATAATCAGCGCGTGCAGTGAGGAGCTTTATGTCTGACCTCATTCCAGTTTACACGACAAACTTCGCTTTAAAGAGACATACTTATGTTTTGGACTTTTTCTACACCAACCAGCCATACCTATATCATTAAGGCTGTGTGTATGGAGACCAGTCTAATGTATCATATCATTCAGGGTAGTATAGGTCTACTGTTGCATAAAGGGAAGCGTGGAACAACTTGTTAACCCTGTTTGGACCATAATGATTTATTATGATATCGGGCTAATGTTTGAGAGAATATATAAATAGTTTCTAGCATTTATTTATATATGATTAATTATACAAATGTATAATAACATATCCTGGTTTACCCATACTATAATACAGAGGTGTAATATGATGTTTATAATAGTCATTTGTATTTAATTATATAGTTATATTTTGTATAGCCCCTACAGGTTCGTCGGGTTCATAACAATAACAAACATGGCATAATGTCACTCAACAGTTCAGTGAGTCTCATTTTATTTCCAGCGCGAGTGCATTCAGTGCAAGCTCGGCTCGCAAACACGGAAATGTCTAGACACATGCATGTGGACTCCCTCAGTTTAGTTGTTGTACTGGTGAGAAGAGATTCTTCAGCAGGCTCCACTTTCACCAGGCTGACTCCGAGAGAGGGTGGAGCCGTGGACGACACGGGCGTTCCTTTGTCACATTACGCACGCCCCGCGCTCACTGCTGTGAGAAAGGAGAGAGGAGAAAGGAGAGAGTAGAGAGGAGAGAGGAGAGAGGAGAGAGGAGAAAGGAGAGAGGAGAAAGGAGAGAGGAGAAAGGAGAGAGGAGAAAGAAGAGAGGTAGAGGCAGTGGAGGTACAAGCTGAGACTACACAGTACACTTTATTTTGTAGATAGAAATGGCCAAGGTAGACCGGAGAGAGTGGTGATAAGACACACTGGAGAAAGCGCATTTACGCATGGCATGAGCGCTTTAGCGCACGAACATTGAGTGGAACAAAACACAACATTTCATGAACACACAATATTCTGAGTTCTCACATTTACTCCTAGAATAGAGAGATATTATAATGACTTAAAACATCCCCCCCCAGTAGCCTTTGTTGACAATATTTTGGATATTACACAGGTATTAAGCAGACGGCGAATAACACACAACAGCCAAGTCCACTTCTGAGGAACAGCGATGCGTTTTGTGTGTGTCACTAGATGGCAGCGCGGAGCTAAATGACAGAGTTAGCTCCTATGAAAGGATTCAGACACAGCTCCGCTCCCAGACTTTACATATGTGGGAGAGATGAATTACATCATGTTACTCAGTCAGACACTCAGCCAGTCGGACGAACATTGTTTTGCTGCACAGTCAGTAACTACTGAGAGTGTTTTGTAATTCTGATCACCATTCCGACTTTGCCAAAGGCCAATAAAGTGAAATTCATTCAAGGTATTATTATTACAGGTGGGCTATGAACCTTAGCATGCTGTGCTGTTCATTACAGGCAGGCCTAGTACACACGTACCGCTACAGCCAATCAAGTGAATGAGGCGTTACAGATGAAGAAACAAAAAGCGATTCTAATAGTTCAACCCAGTAGCAACATTAGACGTAGATATTCGCATGTCACTGAGCACAATTGTGCTTAATATGGTCTGATATCTGTCCGCATCCAAGTAAAGCGAGTTAAAGCAGCTGTAATTGCGCTCCAGTTTTGTGGGTTCATTGAGCATGACTGGAATATAAATGGAGTGGCAACTCATAAACCAAAGAGCTCGACGCTTACCCATAGAAATAGAACCGATAGAATTTAGAAAAGGGCTTGAAACCTCGAACCCTGGCAATTTGACTGGTGAACTCATGGGTGGCAGCCTATACACTCGCAATCCACACTGTTCTATAGATGTTGTTTCTATGGGTTAACCCGGCCCCCAAACCACGAAACCTAAGCCTATTCTCTGCTCTTAATACAACATAATAACAGTAATAGATGGAGACAGTGCAGACGAGGTCGGACCAGGGCTACAGCCCTGCACCTGGCTGAGGGGGTGTCGGGTGTTTTATCCACTCCTTGACCAGATGGCTTGTGGCAGCATTGTTCCATTCACCATCAGAGGGAAATAAAAGACTGTTACGACTTTTTGTATTTCTCTTGAAGAGCAGAGATCCTGTTTCAATAGTTTACCAGTTTTAAGAGCATATTTTTGTATGTTGATTGCACTTTTTTTTATGGTGCCTCATTGAGCACACGTTGGGGGGGTGGGGGGGTGGACTGTAGTGTCGTGGATAAAAGCCTCTCATTTTAACGTGTGTGCGTGTGTGTGAGAGCGTATGTGATAGAAAGAGAAAGAGAGAGAGAGAGAGCGTCAATGCTCGCGTCCGTGCGTGTGTATTTGAATAGAAATCTTCAATGCAATTCAAACTTTCTTTTACAACTTTTGTTTAACGTTTGCGCAGCTGCCACGCGAGTGCTTAGAATGGGTCGCGTGCCAGTCTAATCGCAACAGGTGTTCGGCGCCTCGAGCTGCTCGGATTCTCTGTTCTGGAAACTGTCAGTTCTTCCAACAATAAACCTCAACGTTTCCAATGTCTTTAGCAACATGAACATGTAGTCAAAGCAATGACAGTATATGAACATTGACTTATTCGTCACTTTTATTATTCATATTTATGATTTCATAGTCAATTATTTTATTAATTAGCCTACTTAAAAAAAGAAAATCTTGACCATTCATTCATTTTTTATTAATCTTTAATTGTTTTATTAATCCTGACCAGTGTAGACCGGATTCAATAATATACTCTTCACCTGCTTTGAATTTGTACAATACACTGAGAAAAGTTAAGCTCAGCATGTGTAGCTAATCAGCGACGTCACTTCCCGTATTGATGACATATGCATGGAATGTGTAGCCATGTGATTGGCCAGATACACGCTTGATGATATATCACCAGATGGTTATATTGCACGGAATGCCACTGCTCATTTTGTGCAAGTCTCCACACATACAGAGACCTTTGTCAGGATGAGCATTGATTGGAAAAATGACAAGTCCTATCCTAAAGCATATACAGACTTAACATATGCAAAATTCATGCATTGTATTGATGTATTTGGGATACAAAACAATTGTTTATATATTTTAGGCCTTTACCCACGGATGTTAAGTTAGGATTCACCTCAGACAGTATAGAAAACATTCTTATATTTTGTTTAAAAAAATAAAAAAAACAGTTACATTTTCATTAAAACCATTACTCTTAATCATTTACAACATTGTGTTATTCATTGCAAAGGGACAGATGGTCGCCTACATTCACCATTCAGCATGTCATATATGAAATGTATTGATTCATATGCATGTTTAACCAGGTGTTCCCGATGAGCCTTATCTTATCCAGGGAGCAGCCGCCAGGCAGCAGAGCACCATTAATGATTCCCCAGTGTCAACACTTTACCCTGCAGCCCAGTGACAACAGATCATTGTTTAGTGTCAAACTCTGATTCCTGAAGTTGAGCTGAGTTAGTTTGAACATCTGTCCGTTTTCAAGGTTGTAGGTTTTTTTTTTACAGGGCTACACCGAGACACCTGAGATAGGGTTGGAGGTGTTGTCATACACACACAGAGATTAGATCAGGTTCTCAGAGTATAAACACAAGATATATTACTCAACTCTAGGACATTGTTGTTTACTTAGAAATAAATATACAATTAAGACTGACTGTCTCCTAATACTACTAATGAAAAAGGGCGTTTATAAGCCTGTGTATCTCACCCAGATAAATACAAAAGAAAATGTTAACTTTCATAAATTCCTCCTCCTTATTTCAACCTGTTTGAGGGACGTTTACTTCCACTGTGGAACATTTTAACATGCGTCACACGCATCATGTGGTACATCCATATTGAACAGCGGGACTGAAGTTGACCTTCAGGGTCCAGTCACAGTGACACCCTGGGAGATATATCATGTCTGGGTCATGGTGTCGTGGCCGGGGGAATCAGAGCACTGAGAGGTGACCATCGGTTTCTGCTGTTTCTTTCTGTGTGTGTGTGTGTGTGTGTGTGTGTGTGTGTGTGTGAGAGAGAGTGTGTGTGTGAGTGTGTGTGTATGTGTGTGTCACCCTGTCACCATTACAGAGAACCATACATAAACAGTGAGAAGTGACTGCCTTGGGGACCACCATGTCACCTGTGTCGCTTGGTCTGACAGCAGAGATGCATCACAGGGCCCTCTGTCCTCCCTGAGGCCTGTATGTCTGCAGCCTACAGGCTGGGGGCTGAGAGCTGGGGGCTGGGACCACAGACCAGGCAGAGACCCTGTCGTCCCTGAGGTCGCCTGCCTCTTGGCTGGGGGCTGAGAGCTGGGGGCTGGGGCCAAAGACCAGGCAGAGACAAGAGCAGAGACCCTGTCGTCACCGAGGTCCACTGCCTCCTGGCTGGGGATAGGAGACCAGAGGCTGTGACTTAAATGACAAGGTGCTCCCTCTCTGGGACTTGATGTCCACTGCCTCCTGGCTGGGGGCTGAGGGCTCAGACCACAGACCAGACAAGAGTAGGGACCCCTGTCGTCCCCCAGGAGCATAGGGCTTAAGGCTGAGCGCTCAGGGCTGACACCACAGAGCAGAGCTGACACAGAAGGGGAATGTGACATAGGTCCCAAAATGCTCCCTCTCAGGGGCTTGATGGTCCTAATCATTATCAAGGTTCAGAGGGCAATGATTAAGAGACCAGATTGGGGGGTATAGGGAACAAGATGAGGGGCCAGGGATGACGGGGTAAGGGTTAGATTGGGTAAGGGTTAGATTGTAGGGTAATGGTTAGATTGTAGGGTAATGGTTAGATTGTAGGGTAAGGGTTAGATTGTAGGGTAAGGGTTAGATTGTAGGGTAAGGGTTAGATTGTAGGGTAAGGGTTAGATTGTAGGGTAAGGGTTAGATTGTAGGGTAAGGGTTAGATTGTGAGGGGTAAGGGTTAGATTGTAGGGTAAGGGTTAGATTGTAGGGTAAGGGTTAGATTGTAGGGTAAAGGTTAGATTGTAGGGTAAGGGTTAGATTGTGAGGGGTAAGGGTTAGATTGTAGGGAAGGTAAGGGTTAGATTGTAGGGTAAGGGTTAGATTGTAGGGTAAAGGTTAGATTGTAGGGTAAGGGTTAGATTGTGAGGGGTAAGGGTTAGATTGTAGGGTAAGGGTTAGATGACGGGGTAAGGGTTAGATTGTAGGGGTAAGGGTTAGATTGTAGGGTAAGGGTTAGATTGTAGGGTAAAGGTTAGATTGTAGGGTAAGGGTTAGATTGTAGGGTAAGGGTTAGATTGTAGGGTAAGGGTTAGATTGTAGAGTAAGGGTTAGATTGTAGGGTAAGGGTTAGATTGTAGGATAAGGGTTAGATTGTAGGATAAGGGTTAGATTGGGTAAGGGTTAGATTGTAGGGTAAGGGTTAGATTGTAGGGTAAGGGTTAGATTGTAGGGTAAGGGTTAGATTGTAGGATAAGGGTTAGATTGTAGGGTAAGGGTTAGATTGTAGGGTAAGGGTTAGATTGTAGGGTAAGGGTAGATTGTAGGGTAAGGGTTAGATTGTAGGGTAAGGGTAAGATTGTAGGGTAAGGGTTAGATTGTAGGATAAGGGTTATATTGTAGGGTAAGGGTTTAGATTGTAGGGTAAGGGTTAGATTGTAGGGTAAGGGTTAGATTGTAGGGTAAGGGTTAGATTGTAGGGTAAGGGTTAGATTGTAGGGTAAGGTTTAGATCGTAGGGTAAAGGTTAGATTGTAGGGTAAGGGTTAGATTGTAAGGTAAGGGTTAGATTGTAGGGTAAGGGTTAGATTGTAGGGTAAGGGTTAGATTGTAAGGTAAGGGTTAGATCGTAGGGTAAAGGTTAGATTGTAGGATAAGGGTTAGATGACGGGGTAAGGGTTAGATTGTAGGGTAAAGGTTAGATTGTAAGGTAAGGGTTAGATGACGGGGTAAGGGTTAGATTGTAGGGTAAGGGTTAGATCGTAGGGTAAGGGTTAGATCGTAGGGTAAGGGTTAGATTGTAAGGTAAGGGTTAGATGATGGGGTAAGGGTTAGATTGTAAGGTAAGGGTTAGATGATGGGGTAAGGGTTAGATTGTAGGATAAGGGGTAGATTGTAGGGTAAGGGTTAGATGATGGGATAAGGGTTAGATTGTCAGGTAAGGGTTAGATTGTCGGGTAAGGGTTAGATTGTAGGATAAGGGTTAGATTGTAGGGTAAAGGTTAGATTGTAGGATAAGGGTTAGATGATGGGGTAAGGGTTAGATTGTAGGGGTAAGGGTTAGATTGTAGGGGTAAGGGTTAGATTGTAGGGTAAGGGTTAGATTGTAGGATAAGGGTTAGATTGTAGGGATAAGGGTTAGATTGTAGGGTAAAGGTTAGATTGTAGGATAAGGGTTAGATGATGGGGGTAAGGGTTAGATTGTAGGGTAAGGGTTAGATTGTAGGATAAGGGTTAGATGATGGGGTAAGGGTTAGATTGTAGGGTAAGGGTTAGATTGTAGTGTAAGGGTTAGATTGTAGGGTAAGGGTTAGATTGTAGGGTAAGGGTTAGATTGTAGGGTAAGGGTTAGATTATGGGATAAGGGTTAGATTGTAGGGATAAGGGTTAGATTGTAGGGTAAGGGTTAGATTGTAGGGTAAGGGTTAGATTGTAGGGTAAGGGTTAGATTATGGGAGAAGGGTTAGATTGTAGGGGTAAGGGTTAGATTGTAGGGTAAGGGTTAGATTGTTGGGGTAAGGGTTAGATTGTAGGGTAAGGGTTAGATTATGGGATAAGGGTTAGATTGTAGGGTAAGGGTTAGATTATGGGATAAGGGTTAGATTGTAGGGTAAGGGTTAGATTGTAAGGTAAGGGTTAGATTATGGGATAAGGGTTAGATTGTAGGGTAAGGGTTAGATTGTAGTGTAAGGGTTAGATTATGGGATAAGGGTTAGATTGTAGGTTAAGGGTTAGATTGTAGGGTAAGGGTTAGATTATGGGATAAGGGTTAGATTGTAGGGTAAGGGTTAGATTATGGGATAAGGGTTAGATTGTAGGGTAAGGGTTAGATTGTAGGTTAAGGGTTAGATTGTAGGGTAAGGGTTAGATTGTAGGGTAAGGGTTAGATTGTAGGGTAAGGGTTAGATTGTAGGATAAGGGTTAGAATGTAGGGGTAAGGGTTAGATTGTAGGATAAGGGTTAGATTGTAGGGTAAGGGTTAGATTGTAGGGTAAGGGTTAGATTGTAGGGTAAAGGTTAGATTGTAGGATAAGGGTTAGATTGTAGGATAAGGGTTAGATTGTAGGATCAGGGTTAGATTGTAGGGTAAAGGTTTGATTGTAGGATAAGGGTTAGATTGTAGGGGTAAGGGTTAGATTGTAGGGTAAGGGTTAGATTGTAGGGTAAGGGTTAGATTGTAGGGTAAAGGTTAGATTGTAGGATAAGGGTTAGATTGTAGGGTAAGGGTTAGATTGTAGGGTAAGGGTTAGATTGTAGGGTAAGGGTTAGATTGTAGGGTAAGGGTTAGATTGTAGGGTAAGGGTTAGATTGTGAGGGGTAAGGGTTAGATTGTAGGGTAAGGGTTAGATTGTAGGTTAAGGGTTAGATTGTAGGGTAAAGGTTAGATTGTAGGGTAAGGGTTAGATTGTGAGGGGTAAGGGTTAGATTGTAGGGTAAGGGTTAGATTGTAGGGTAAGGGTTAGATTGTAGGGTAAAGGTTAGATTGTAGGGTAAGGGTTAGATTGTGAGGGGTAAGGGTTAGATTGTAGGGTAAGGGTTAGATGACGGGGTAAGGGTTAGATTGTAGGGGTAAGGGTTAGATTGTAAGGTAAGGGTTAGATTGTAGGGTAAAGGTTAGATTGTAGGGTAAGGGTTAGATTGTAGGGTAAGGGTTAGATTGTAGGGTAAGGGTTAGATTGTAGAGTAAGGGTTAGATTGTAGGGTAAGGGTTAGATTGTAGGATAAGGGTTAGATTGTAGGATAAGGGTTAGATTGGGTAAGGGTTAGATTGTAGGGTAAGGGTTAGATTGTAGGGTAAGGGTTAGATTGTAGGGTAAGGGTTAGATTGTAGGGTAAGGGTTAGATTGTAGGATAAGGGTTAGATTGTAGGGTAAGGGTTAGATTGTAGGGTAAGGGTTAGATTGTAGGGTAAGGGTTAGATTGTAGGATAAGGGTTAGATTGTAGGGTAAGGGTTAGATTGTAGGGTAAGGGTTAGATTGTAGGGTAAGGGTTAGATTGTGAGGGGTAAGGGTTAGATTGTAGGGTAAGGGTTAGATTGTAGGGTAAGGGTTAGATTGTAGGGTAAAGGTTAGATTGTAGGGTAAGGGTTAGATTGTGAGGGGTAAGGGTTAGATTGTAGGGTAAGGGTTAGATTGTAGGGTAAGGGTTAGATTGTAGGGTAAAGGTTAGATTGTAGGGTAAGGGTTAGATTGTGAGGGGTAAGGGTTAGATTGTAGGGTAAGGGTTAGATGACGGGGTAAGGGTTAGATTGTAGGGGTAAGGGTTAGATTTCAGGGTAAGGGTTAGATTGTAGGGTAAAGGTTAGATTGTAGGGTAAGGGTTAGATTGTAGGGTAAGGGTTAGATTGTAGGGTAAGGGTTAGATTGTAGAGTAAGGGTTAGATTGTAGGGTAAGGGTTAGATTGTAGGATAAGGGTTAGATTGTAGGATAAGGGTTAGATTGGGTAAGGGTTAGATTGTAGGGTAAGGGTTAGATTGTAGGGTAAGGGTTAGATTGTAGGGTAAGGGTTAGATTGTAGGATAAGGGTTAGATTGTAGGGTAAGGGTTAGATTGTAGGGTAAGGGTTAGATTGTAGGGTAAGGGTTAGATTGTAGGATAAGGGTTAGATTGTAGGGTAAGGGTAAGATTGTAGGGTAAGGGTTAGATTGTAGGATAAGGGTTATATTGTAGGGTAAGGGTTAGATTGTAGGGTAAGGGTTAGATTGTAGGGTAAGGGTTAGATTGTAGGGTAAGGGTTAGATTGTAGGGTAAGGGTTAGATTGTAGGGTAAGGGTTAGATTGTAAGGTAAGGGTTAGATTGTAGGGTAAGGGTTAGATTGTAGGGTAAGGGTTAGATTGTAGGGTAAGGTTTAGATCGTAGGGTAAAGGTTAGATTGTAGGGTAAGGGTTAGATTGTAAGGTAAGGGTTAGATTGTAGGGTAAGGGTTAGATTGTAGGGTAAGGGTTAGATTGTAAGGTAAGGGTTAGATCGTAGGGTAAAGGTTAGATTGTAGGATAAGGGTTAGATGACGGGGTAAGGGTTAGATTGTAGGGTAAAGGTTAGATTGTAAGGTAAGGGTTAGATGACGGGGTAAGGGTTAGATTGTAGGGTAAGGGTTAGATCGTAGGGTAAGGGTTAGATCGTAGGGTAAGGGTTAGATTGTAAGGTAAGGGTTAGATGATGGGGTAAGGGTTAGATTGTAAGGTAAGGGTTAGATGATGGGGTAAGGGTTAGATTGTAGGATAAGGGGTAGATTGTAGGGTAAGGGTTAGATGATGGGATAAGGGTTAGATTGTCAGGTAAGGGTTAGATTGTCGGGTAAGGGTTAGATTGTAGGATAAGGGTTAGATTGTAGGGTAAAGGTTAGATTGTAGGATAAGGGTTAGATGATGGGGTAAGGGTTAGATTGTAGGGGTAAGGGTTAGATTGTAGGGGTAAGGGTTAGATTGTAGGGTAAGGGTTAGATTGTAGGATAAGGGTTAGATTGTAGGGATAAGGGTTAGATTGTAGGGTAAAGGTTAGATTGTAGGATAAGGGTTAGATGATGGGGTAAGGGTTAGATTGTAGGGTAAGGGTTAGATTGTAGGATAAGGGTTAGATGATGGGGTAAGGGTTAGATTGTAGGGTAAGGGTTAGATTGTAGGGTAAGGGTTAGATTGTAGGGTAAGGGTTAGATTGTAGGGTAAGGGTTAGATTGTAGGGTAAGGGTTAGATTATGGGATAAGGGTTAGATTGTAGGGATAAGGGTTAGATTGTAGGGTAAGGGTTAGATTGTAGGGTAAGGGTTAGATTGTAGGGTAAGGGTTAGATTATGGGAGAAGGGTTAGATTGTAGGGGTAAGGGTTAGATTGTAGGGTAAGGGTTAGATTGTTGGGGTAAGGGTTAGATTGTAGGGTAAGGGTTAGATTATGGGATAAGGGTTAGATTGTAGGGTAAGGGTTAGATTATGGGATAAGGGTTAGATTGTAGGGTAAGGGTTAGATTGTAAGGTAAGGGTTAGATTATGGGATAAGGGTTAGATTGTAGGGTAAGGGTTAGATTGTAGGGTAAGGGTTAGATTATGGGATAAGGGTTAGATTGTAGGTTAAGGGTTAGATTGTAGGGTAAGGGTTAGATTATGGGATAAGGGTTAGATTGTAGGGTAAGGGTTAGATTATGGATAAGGGTTAGATTGTAGGGTAAGGGTTAGATTGTAGGTTAAGGTTTAGATTGTAGGGTAAGGGTTAGATTGTAGGGTAAGGGTTAGATTGTAGGGTAAGGGTTAGATTGTAGGATAAGGGTTAGATTGTAGGGGTAAGGGTTAGATTGTAGGATAAGGGTTAGATTGTAGGGTAAGGGTTAGATTGTAGGGTAAGGGTTAGATTGTAGGGTAAAGGTTAGATTGTAGGATAAGGGTTAGATTGTAGGATAAGGGTTAGATTGTAGGATCAGGGTTAGATTGTAGGGTAAAGGTTAGATTGTAGGATAAGGGTTAGATTGTAGGGGTAAGGGTTAGATTGTAGGGTAAGGGTTAGATTGTAGGGTAAGGGTTAGATTGTAGGGTAAAGGTTAGATTGTAGGATAAGGGTTAGATTGTAGGGTAAGGGTTAGATTGTAGGATCAGGGTTAGATTGTAGGGTAAAGGTTAGATTGTAGGATAAGGGTTAGATTGTAGGGGTAAGGGTTAGATTATGGGAGAAGGGTTAGATTGTAGGATAAGGGTTAGATTGTAGGGTAAGGGTTAGATTGTAGGGTAAGGGTTAGATTGTAGGATAAGGGTTAGATTGTAGGGGTAAAGGTTAGATTGTAGGATCAGGGTTAGATTGTAGGGTAAAGGTTAGATTGTAGGATAAGGTTTAGATTGTAGGGGTAAGGGTTAGATTGTGGGATCAGGGTTAGATTGTAGGGATAAAGGTTAGATTGTAGGGGTAAGGGTTAGATTGTAGGGTAAGGGTTAGATTGTAGGATAAGGGTTAGATTGTAGGGGTAAAGGTTAGATTGTAGGATAAGGGTTAGATTGTAGGGGTAATGGTTAGATTGTAGGGTAAAGGTTAGATTGTAGGATAAGGGTTAGATTGTAGGGTAAGGGTTAGATTGTAGGGATCAGTGTTAGATTGTAGGTTAAGGGTTAGATTGGAGGATAAAGGTTAGATTGTAGGATAAAGGTTAGATTGTAGGGGTAAAGGTTAGATTGTAGGATAAGGGTTAGATTGTATGGGGTAAAGGTTAGATTGTAGGGTAAGGGTTAGATTATGGGGTAAGGGTTAGATTGTAGGATCAGGGTTAGATTGTAGGATAAGGGTTAGATTGTAGGGATAAGGGTTAGATTGTAGGGTAAGGGTTAGATGATGGGGTAAAGGTTAGATTGTAGGGATAAGGGTTAGATTGTAGGATAAGGGTTAGATTGTAGGATAAGGGTTAGATTGTAGGATAAGGGTTAGATTGTAGGGTAAGGGTTAGATTGTAGGATAAGGGTTAGATTGTAGGGTAAAGGTTAGATTGTAGGGATAAGGGTTAGATTGTAGGGTAAAGGTTAGATTGTAGGATAAGGGTTAGATTGTAGGATAAGGGTTAGATTGTAGGATAAAGGTTAGATTGTAGGATAAGGATTAGATTGTAGGGTAAGGGTAAGATTGTAGGGTAAGGGTTAGATTGTAGGATAAGGGTTAGATTGTAGGGTAAGGGTTAGATTGTAGGATAAGGGTTAGATTGTAGGGTAAAGTTTAGATTGTAGGATAAAGGTTAGATCGTAGGGTAAAGGTTAGATTGTAGGATAAGGGTTAGATTGTAGGATAAGGGTTAGATTGTAGGGTAAGGGTTAGATTGTAGGATAAGGGTTAGATTGTAGGATAAGGTTAGATTGTAGGGTAAGGGTTAGATTGTAGGATAAGGGTTAGATTGTAGGATAAGGGTTAGATTGTAGGGTAAGGGTTAGATTGTAGGGTAAAGGTTAGATTGTAGGATAAGGGTTAGATTGTAGGGTAAAGGTTAGATTGTAGGATAAGGGTTAGATTGTAGGGTACAGGTTATATTGTAGGATAAGGGTTAGATTGTAGGATAAGGGTTAGATTGTAGGATAAAGGTTAGATTGTAGGATAAGGGTTAGATGTAGGATAAGGGTTAGATTGTAGGGTAAGGGTTAGATTGTAGGGTAAGGGTTAGATTGTAGGATAAGGGTTAGATTGTAGGATAAGGGTTAGATTGTAGGATAAGGGTTAGATCGTAGGATAAGGGTTAGATGATGGGGTAAGGGTTATATTGTGCTTTTGTGCTTTTGACTTTTAAGTGTTAAAGAACTTGAGAATAAAATACCAATTTGGTTAAATGATCCTTTTGTCTTTACTGTAGAAGTCAGTTGAGATGGCCTTTATCTATCGCTATATCTCTCAAATGAATTGACTCCACAGGTTCTCATTTTGTACATGGAGGTGAAAACGTCCACATTTTTCTTTCAAAGATTGGTGTTAGGTGAACAGCTTTCAGGCATCGCCAATCTCCGAGCATGAGGGATTGCAATGCCGCTAGAGAATCCCTTCCTTGTACTGGAAACATGTGAAAGACAAAAGTACATTGGATCCAATTTATCCATGGAGCTGACAAACTGCTGCCACACCAATTACAGGCTAACAGCAGTCTGTTCTCACACCTGTCAGACAGCAGAAAGCATTGAGAAAGAGGCTAGAGATGTGAACAAGTGTTTGTCATTGTAAAGAGGAGGGGGGGGGGAGGGTGTCATGCGATTTTCAAACTTTCTCAAGTGTTCATCAGGTGAACAAATTCGGTGCTTTCTTGATGCTGTTGTTACAAGTATTGTATAAGATATGAGTTTTAGCGTGTTTCATATGTGGCACAGGAGGTACAAAGACTAAATCCTTTAGAAACATGATTACGTTATAATTACATCAAAGACAGTTGAAATTAAACAATAAAGAAGGCATTAAGTCAGAGTAAATTAATGGGGTTAGTCAGTCTCCTCTCTCTCAATTCAATTCAATTCAATTCAATTCGCTTTATTGGCATG
>NW_021823401.1:538578-543578 GCF_901001165.1 Salmo trutta | reverse complement strand
GACTACATGGACTATATTGAACTGTAGACTATATGTTACTGTATTGAACTGTAGACTACATGGTACTATGTTGAACTGTAGACTACATGTTACTATGTTGAACTGTAGACTACATGTTACTATGTTGAACTGTAGACTACATGTTACTATGTTGAACTGTAGACTACATGGTACTATATTGAACTATAGACTACATGTTACTATATTGAACTATAGACTACATGTTACTATGTTGAACTGTAGACTACATGTTACTATGTTGAACTGTAGACTACATGGTACTATATTGAACTGTAGACTATAAGGTACTATATTGAACTGTAGCGTTCAGGTCACATCTAATTCACCATGGCCTATTCCAACTGAAGTGGTTTTTAGTCTATAGCAAAATGAAAACAGAATAATCTGAGATTGTTTCTTAGGGTCAGTGAACTGTACTCACGTAGTTTGACCTACAGCATTTGGGTGACATGTAATTTCATTTTGGCCTGTAGAAGTTGACTGAAAGTTTGTGTTGCATGTTGAATGAAGAGTAGAATAACGTCCAGCTAGGTTTTCCAGCCCTGGTGATCTCATAGGTCTCATACCACAGCAGAAACAGCTCTACAGCTGGGGTTGTGTGTGTGTGTGTGTGTGTGTGTGTGTGTGTGTGTGTGTGTGTGTGTGTGTGTGTGTGTGTGTGTGTGTGTGTGTGTGTGTGTGTGTGTGTGTGTGTGTGTGTGTGTGTGTGTGTGTGTGTGTGCAGCAGCAGCAGTGCTCTGCCTACTAGTAGCAGTTCATGCGAGGTCAGGCAGCTTGCTGCGCCCAGGGAAATGAGACCGTCTTGGCTCAGACACAGCCTGTGTCCCAAATGGCCACTTATTCCCTATTTAGTGCATAGGGCCCAGGGTTCCATTTGGAATGCAGCCTCTAGTCTTCTGAGAGCAGCTCATATCCACAGTGTTGCTGAGCATATGTCTGACAGCACACCCGGGTTCAGATAGTATTCAAACATCTTTCAAGTACGTTGAGCGTTTGCGTTAGCCTTCCTGGAGCGCCAGTTTACACCTTTAAAGCAATTCTCTTGTTTCCTTTCTGCCAGGCAAACTCAATCAAACCCAGATAAAATATTTGAAATGATTTTCAAGAATACCTGAACCCAGGTCTGTCTTGGAAACCATCTTTTTTATTAGAGCAAGATTTAAATATAACATTTCAGGAAGCAGAAAAAAAAAAACACATAAGTGAGTACATATATACATTCACACACATGGTTTTGAATGAAAAATGAATCTGTTATAACTTTAATAAACCGTGCTGGCTGTACTACATGAGAGTTATGCTGTCTGGTGTTCTTCTAGTGGGGCTGATGGGTTGTCAGCACTACTCATTTTGATCAAGTTACACTGACATGTTGGACCTGAGTAAACAACGTGTCGGCCGAATACTTCTGGAGACTAGACCAACAAGACAGTATATCAGTGTGAATTTAATCTCAGCAACCAGAACTAAGTCTTGAACTCAGTACCAAAGATGGTCCCTTATTCACGACATACTTCACAACATCTGTCCAGAGCTCTATGGGCCCTATATAGTTAATACCCTGACCCCATCTCCTAGGTCAATAACTACTACTGACCCTGACCCCATCTCCTAGGTCAATAACTACTACTGACCCTGACCCTGACCCCATCTCCTAGGTCAATAACTACTACTGACCCTGACCCCATCTCCTAGGTCAATAACTACTACTGACCCTGACCCCATCTCCTAGGTCAATAACTACTACTGACCCTGACCCTGACCCCATCTCCTAGGTCTATAACTACTACTGACCCTGACCCCATCTCCTAGGTCAATAACTACTACTGACCCTGACCCCATCTCCTAGGTCAATAACTACTACTGACCCTGACCCCATCTCCTAGGTCAATAACTACTACTGACCCTGACCCCATCTCCTAGGTCAATAACTACTACTGACCCTGACCCCATCTCCTAGGTCAATAACTACTACTGACCCTGACCCTGACCCCATCTCCTAGGTCAATAACTACTAATGACCCTGACCCACTCCTAGGTCAATAACTACTGACCCTGACCCCTGACCCCATCTCCTAGGTCAATAACTACTACTGACCCTGAACCCCATCTCCTAGGTCAATAACTACTACTGACCCTGACCCTCGCCCCATCTCCTAGGTCAAATATCTACTCCTGACCCGACCCCATCTCCTAGGTCAATATACTACTACTGACCCTGCCCCCCATCTCCTAGGTCAATAACTACTACTGACCCTGACCCCCATCTCCTAGGTCAATAACTACTACTGACCCTGACCCCATCTCCTAGGTCAATAACTACTACTGACCCTGACCCCATCTCCTAGGTCAATAACTACTACTGACCCTGACCCCATCTCCTAGGTCAATAACTACTACTGACCCTGACCCCATCTCCTAGGTCAATAACTACTACTGACCCTGACCCTGACCCCATCTCCTAGGTCAATAACTACTACTGACCCTGACCCCATCTCTAGGTCAATAACTACTACTGACCCTGACCCCATCTCCTAGGTCAATACCTGACCCCATCTCCTAGGTCAATAACTACTACTGACCCTGACCCCATCTCCTAGGTCAATAACTACTACTGACCCTGACCCCATCTCCTAGGTCAATAACTACTACTGACCCTGACCCATCTCCTAGGTCAATAACTACTACTGACCCTGACCCCATCTCCTAGGTCAATAACTACTACTGACCCTGACCCCATCTCCCTAGGTCAATAACTCCTACTGACCCTGACCCCATCTCCTAGGTCCATAACTACTACTGACCCTGACCCCTATCTCCTAGGTCAATAAACTACTACTGACCCTGACCCCATCTCCTAGGTCAATAACTACTACTGACCCTGACCCCATCTCCTAGGTCAATAACTACTACTGACCCTGACCCCCATCTCCTAGGTCAATAACTACTACTGACCCTGACCCCCATTCCTAGGTCAATAACTACTACTACCTGACCTGACCCCATCTCCTAGGTCAATAACTACTACTGACCTGACCCCCATCTCCTAGGTCAATAACTACTACTGACCCTGACCCCCATCTCCTAGGTCAATAACCTACTACTGACCCTGACCCCATCTCCTAGGTCAATAACTACTACTGACCCTGACCCCATCTCCTAGGTCAATAACTACTACTGACCCTGACCCCATCTCCTAGGTCAATAACTACTACTGACCCTGACCCCCATCTCCTAGGTCAATAACTACTACTGACCCTGACCCCATCTCCTAGGTCAATAACTACTACTGACCCTGACCCCATCTCCTAGGTCATAACCTACTACTGACCCTGACCCCATCTCCTAGGTCAATAACTACTACTGACCTGACCCCATCTCCTAGGTCAATAACTACTACTGACCCTGACCCCATCTCCTAGGTCAATAACTACTACTGACCCTGACCCCATCTCCTAGGTCAATAACTACTACTGACCCTGACCCCATCTCCTAGGTCAATAACTACTACTGACCCTGACCCCATTCCTAGGTCAAATACTACTACTGACCCTGACCCCATCTCCTAGGTCAATAACTACTACTGACCCTGACCCCATCTCCTAGGTCAATAACTACTACTGACCCTGACCCCATCTCCTAGGTCAATAACTACTACTGACCCTGACCCCATCTCCTAGGTCAATAACTACTACTGACCCTGACCCCATCTCCTAGTTCAATAACTACTACTGACCCTGACCCCATCTCCTAGGTCAATAACTACTACTGACCCTGACCCTGACCCCATCTCCTAGGTCAATAACTACTACTGACCCTGACCCCATCTCCTAGGTCAATAACTACTACTGACCCTGACCCCATCTCCTAGGTCAATAACTACTACTGACCCTGACCCCATCTCCTAGGTCAATAACTACTACTGACCCTGACCCATCTCTAGTCATAACTACTACTGACCCTGACCCCATCTCCTAGGTCAATACTACTACTGACCCTGACCCCATCTCCTAGGTCAATAACTACTACTGACCCTGACCCCATCTCCTAGGTCAATAACTACTACTGACCCTGACCCCATCTCCTAGGTCAATAACTACTACTGACCCTGACCCCATCTCCTAGGTCATAACTACTACTGACCCTGACCCCATCTCCTAGGTCAATAACTACTACTGACCCTGACCCCATCTCCTAGGTCAATAACTACTACTGACCCCTGACCCCATCTCCTAGGTCAATAACTACTACTGACCCTGACCCCATCTCCTAGGTCAATAACTACTACTGACCCTGACCCCATCTCCTAGGTCAATAACTACTACTGACCCTGACCCCATCTCCTAGGTCAATAACTACTACTGACCCTGACCCCATCTCCTAGGTCAATAACTATACTGACCCTGACCACATCTCCTAGGTCAAAACTACTACTGAACCCTGACCCCATCTCCTAGGTCAAATGAACTACTACTGACCCTGACCCCATCTCCTAGGTCAATAACTACTACTGACCTACTGACCCTGACCCATCTCCTAGGTCAATAAACTCCTACTGACCCTGACCCCATCTCCTAGGTCAATAACTACTACTGACCCTGACCACATCTCCTAGGTCTTGAATATCTATACTGACCCTGAGACCCCCATCTCCTAGGTCCAATAAACTACTACTGACCCTGACCCTGACCCCATCTCCTAGGTCATATAACTACTACTGACCCTGACCCCATCTCCTAGGTCAATACTACTACTGACCCTGACCCTGACCCCATCTCCTAGGTCAATAACTACTACTGACCCTGACCCCATCTCCTAGGTCAATAACTCCTACTGACCCTGACCCCATCTCCTTGGTCAATAACTACTACTGACCCTGACCCTGACCCATCTCCTAGGTCAATAACTACTACTGACCCTGACCCCATCTCCTAGGTCAATAACTACTACTGACCCTGACCCTGACCCCATCTCCTAGG
>NW_021823401.1:513578-533578 GCF_901001165.1 Salmo trutta | reverse complement strand
GAATAAACTGGATGATCTATGGTCGAGACTATCCTACCCACTGGACGTTAAAAACTGTAATATCTTATGTTTCACGGATAATATAGAGCTGGCTGGGTTTTCCGTGCATCAGCAGGACAGAGCAGCTACGTCTGGTAAGATGAGGGGTGGGGGTCTGTGTCTATTTGTCAATAACCGCTATTGAGCGATGTCTAATATTCAAGAAGTCTTGAGGTATTGCTCGCCTCATGATAAGCTGTAGGCCACACTATCTACCAAGAGAGTTCTCATCTACAGTGGGGCAAAAAAGTATTTAGTCAGCCACCAATTGTGCAAGTTCTCCCACTTAAAAAGATGAGAGAGGCCTGTAATTTTCATCATAGGTACACGTCAACTATGACAGACAAAATTAGAAAATAATATTCCAGAAAATCACATTGTAGGATTTTTAATGAATTTATTTGCAAATTATAGTGGAAAATAAGTATTTGGTCAATAACAAAAGTTTATCTCAATACTTTGTTATATACCCTTTGTTGGCAATGACACAGGTCAAACGTTTTCTGTAAGTCTTCACAAGGTTTTCACACACTGTTGCTGGTATTTTGGCCCATTCCTCCATGCAGATTTCCTCTAGAGCAGTGATGTTTTGGGGCTGTCGCTGGGCAACACGGACTTTCAACTCCCTCCAAAGATTTTCTATGGGGTTGAGATCTGGAGACTGGCTAGGCCACTCCAGGACCTTGAAATGCTTCTTACGAAGCCACTCCTTCGTTGCCCGGGCGGTGTGCTTGGGATCATTGTCATGCTGAAAGACCCAGCCACGTTTCATCTTCAATGCCCTTGCTGATGGAAGGAGGTTTTCACTCAAAATCTCACGATACATGGCCCCATTCATTCTTTCCTTTACACGGATCAGTCGTCCTGGTCCCTTTGCAGAAAAACAGCCCCAAAGCATGATGTTTCCACCCCCATGCTTCACAGTAGGTATGGTGTTCTTTGGATGCAACTCAGCATTCTTTGTCCTCCAAACACGACGAGTTGAGATTTTACCAAAAAGTTATATTTTGGTTTCATCTGACCATATGATATTCTCCCAATCCTCTTCTGGATCATCCAAATGCTCTCTAGCAAACTTCAGACGGGCCTGGACATGTACTGGCTTAAGCAGGGGGACACGTCTGGCACTGCAGGATTTGAGTCCCTGGCGGCGTAGTGTGTTACTGATGGTAGGCTTTGTTACTTTGGTCCCAGCTCTCTGCAGGTCATTCACTAGGTCCCCCCGTGTGGTTCTGGGATTTTTGCTCACCGTTCTTGTGATCATTTTGACCCCACGGGGTGAGATCTTGCGTGGAGCCCCAGATCGAGGGAGATTATCAGTGGTCTTGTATGTCTTCCATTTCCTAATAATTGCTCCCACAGTTGATTTCTTCAAACCAAGCTGCTTACCTATTGCAGATTCAGTCTTCCCAGCCTGGTGCAGGTCTACAATTTTATTTCTGGTGTCCTTTGACAGCTCTTTGGTCTTGGCCATAGTGGAGTTTGGAGTGTGACTGTTTGAGGTTGTGGACAGGTGTCTTTTATACTGATAACAAGTTCAAACAGGTGCCATTAATACAGGTAACGAGTGGAGGACAGAGGAGCCTCTTAAAGAAGAAGTTACAGGTCTGTGAGAGACAGAAATCTTGCTTGTTTGTAGGTGACCAAATACTTATTTTCCACCATAATTTGCAAATAAATTCATCAAAAATCCTACAATGTGATTTTCTGGATTTTTTTCCCTCATTTTGTCTGTCATAGTTGACGTGTACCTATGATGAAAATTACAGGCCTCTCTCATCTTTTTAAGTGGGAGAGCTTGCACAATTGGTGGCTGACTAAATACGTTTTTGCCCCACTGTATATTATTCATAGCTGTCTATTTACCACCACAAACCGATGCTGACACTAAGACCGCAAGGCCATGTTTAAGGCCATAAACAAACAAGAAAATGCTCATCCAGAAGCGGTGCTCCTAGTGGCCGGGGACTTTAATGCAGGAAAACTTAAATCAGTTCTCCCTCATTTCTACCAGTATGTTTACATGTGCAACCGGAGGAAAAATAAACTCTAGACCACCTTTACTCCAAACACAGAGAAGCATACAAAGCTCTCCCTCGCCTTCCATTTGGCAAATCTGACTGTAATTATATCCTCCTGATTCCTGCTTACAAGCAAAAACTAAAGCAGGAAGTACCAGTGACTTGCTCAATATGGAAGGGGTCAGGTGACGCAGATGCTACGCTACAGGACTGGTTTGCAGACTGGAATATGTGCCGTGATTCATCCAATGGCATTGAGGAGTATACCCCTACCTACCTCGACTAACCTGTACCCCTACCTACCTCGACTAACCTGTACCCCTACCTACCTCGACTAACCTGTACCCCTACCTACCTCGACTAACCTGTACCCCTACCTACCTCGACTAACCTGTACCCCTACCTACCTCGACTAACATGTCCCCCTACCCTACCTCGACTAACCTGTACCCCTACCTACCTCGACTAACCTGTACCCCTACCTACCTCGACTAACCTGTACCCCTACCTACCTCGACTAACCTGTACCCCTACCTACCTCGACTAACCTGTACCCCTACCTACCTCAACTAACCTGTACCCCTACCTACCTCGACTAACCTGTACCCCTACCTACCTCGACTAACCTGTACCCCTACCCTACCTCGACTAACATGTACCCCTACCTACCTCGACTAACATGTACCCCTGCACATTGACTCTGTACCAGTACCCCCTGTATATAGCCTCCACATTGACTCTGTACCAGTACCCCCTGTATATAGCCTCCACATTGACTCTGTACCAGTACCCCCTGTATATAGTCTCCACATTGACTCTGTACCAGTACCCCCTGTATATAGCCTCCACATTGACTCTGTACCAGTACCCCCTGTATATAGTCTCCACATTGACTCTGTACCAGTACCCCCTGTATATAGCCTCCACATTGACTCTGTACCAGTACCCCCTGTATATAGCCTCCACATTGACTCTGTACCAGTAACCCCTGTATATAGCCTCCACATTGACTCTGTACCAGTACCCCCTGTACATAGCCTCCACATTGACTCTGTACCAGTACCCCCTGTATATAGCCTCCACATTGACTCTGTACCAGTACCCCCTGTACATAGCCTCCACATTGACTCTGTACCAGTACCCCCTGTATATAGCCTCCACATTGACTCTGTACCAGTACCCCCTGTATATAGCCACCACATTGACTCTGTACCAGTACCCCCTGTATATAGCCTCCACATTGACTCTGTACCAGTACCCCCTGTATATAGTCTCCACATTGACTCTGTACCAGTACCCCTTGTATATAGCCTCCACATTGACTCTGTACCAGAACCCCTGTATATAGCCTCCACATTGACTCTGTACCAGTAACCCCTGTATATAGCCTCCACATTGACTCTGTACCAGTACCCCCTGTATATAGTCTCCACATTGACTCTGTACCAGTACCCCCTGTATATAGTCTCCACATTGACTCTGTACCAGTACCCCCTGTATATAGTCTCCACATTGACTCTGTACCAGTACCCCCTGTATATAGTCTCCACATGACTCTGTACCGGTACCCCCTGTATATAGCCTCCACATTGACTCTGTACCGGTACACCCTGTATATAGCCTCCACATTGACTCTGTACCGGTACCCCCTGTATATAGCCTCCACATTGACTCTGTACCGGTACCCCCTGTATATAGCCTCCACATTGACTCTGTACCAGTACCCCCAGTATATAGCCTCCACATTGACTCTGTACCAGTACCCCTTGTTTATAGCCTCCACATTGACTCTGTACCAGTACCCCTGTATATAGTCTCCACATTGACTCTGTACCGGTACCCCCTGTATATAGCCTCTACATTGACTCTGTACCAGTACCCCCAGTATATAGCCTCCACATTGACTCTGTACCAGTACCCCCTGTAAATAGTCTCCACATTGACTCTGTACCGGTACCCCTTGTTTATAGCCTCCACATTGACTCTGTACCAGTACCCCTTGTATATAGCCTCCACATTGACTCTGTACCAGTACCCCTTGTATATAGCCTCCACATTGACTCTGTACCAGTACCCTCTATATATAGCCTCCACATTGACTCTGTACCAGTACCCCTTGTATATAGCCTCCACATTGACTCTGTACCAGTACCCCCCTGTATATAGCCTCCACATTGACTCTGTACCAGTACCCCCTGTATATAGCCTCCACATTGACTCTGTACCGGTACCTCCTGTATATAGCCTCCACATTGACTCTGTACCAGTACCCCCTGTATATAGCCTCCACATTGACTCTGTACCGGTACCCCCTGTATATAGCCTCCACATTGACTCTGTACTGGTACCCCCTGTATATAGTCTCCACATTGACTCTGTACCGGTACCCCCTGTATATAGCCTCCACATTGACTCTGTACTGGTACCCCCTGTATATAGCCTCCACATTGACTCTGTACTGGTACCCCCCTGTATATAGCCTCCACATTTGACTCTGTACCAGTACCCCCAGTATATAGTCTCCACATTGACTCTGTACCGGTACCCCCTGTATATAGCCTCCACATTGACTCTGTACCGGTTCCCCCTGTATATAGCCTCCACATTGACTCTGTACCAGTACCCCCTGTATATAGCCTCCACATTGACTCTGTACCGGTACCCCCTGTGTATAGCCTCCACATTGACTCTGTACCAGTACCCCCTGTATATAGCCTCCACATTGACTCTGTACCGGTACCCCCTGTATATAGCCTCCACATTGACTCTGTACTGGTACCCCCTGTATATAGCCTCCACATTGACTCTGTACCAGTACCCCTTGTATATAGCCTCCACATTGACTCTGTACCAGTACCCCCTGTATATAGTCTCCACATTGACTCTGTACTGGTACCCCCTGTATATAGCCTCCACATTGACTCTGTACCGGTACCCCCTGTATATAGCCTCCACATTGACTCTGTACCTGTACCCCTTGTATATAGCCTCCACATTGACTCTGTACTGGTACCCCCTGTATATAGCCTCCACATTGAGTCTGTACTGGTACCCCCTGTATATAGCCTCCACATTGACTCTGTACCGTAATACCCTGTATATAGCCTCCACATTGACTCTGTACCAGTACCCCCTGTATATAGCCTCCACATTGACTCTGTACCTGTACCCCTTGTATATAGCCTCCACATTGACTCTGTACCAGTACCCCTTGTATATAGCCTCCACATTGACTCTGTACCAGTACCCCCTGTATAGAGCCTTGTTATTGTTATGTACTTTTATGATGTTACTTTTTATTATATTTTTTACTTTTGTTTATTTCATAAATATTTTCTTAACTCTATTTCTTGAATTGCATTGTTGGTTAAGGGCTTGTAAGTAAGCATTTCACGGTAAGATCTACACCTGTTGTATTCGACGCATGTGACAAATACAATTGTTATTTGATTTGTATAGTGTGAACGCACTGTAATACAACCCTAGCAGGGTCGCTACCTCTCCCACCTCGATTTTAACCACACACATTTTAAGTTCCACTTGGAAGCACAGTGTTACCAGGCTCTATATGCTGTAGCAGTTGAGCCTGGGGACGATGTTAGAATTACAGTAAAGACAGCTAAATAATGTTCATTTATTTCCAGCATCGGTGGGTCATATATTTTATTATATCTTGAGCTGATTGGAGTGGAGGAAGGTACTTGGAGTGGAGGACGAGAGAAAGACGTGGAGAGGAGGTGGAGGACGAGAGAGAGAGAAGTGGAGAGGAGGAGGAAAGAGAGATGAGGAGAGGAGAAGGAGAGAGATGGAGAGGAGGTGGAGGAGGAGAGAGAGAGAAGTGGAGAGGAAGAGGAAAGAGAGATGAGGAGAGGAGAAGGAGAGAGATAGAGAGGACTGGAGATGAGGAGTGTCTGGTTAGTGTGGTTTCTCAGTCAGCCCACTCAGCAGTCCAGGATCCATGTGATACGTGTTAAAAGGCTGCCTGCCTGCTGCTGTATTTATGGACACGTTCCCCCGTCGCTCTTCCTCCACCCTGGCCAATTCATCTCTCAGCTAAGCTTCAGCACAGATCATTGTGGCTGCAGAGAAGAATGAATGGGAGGTGCCCTCTCCTCTCCTCTCCTCTCCTCTCCTCTCCTCTTCTCTCCTCTCCTCTCCTCTCCTCTCCTCTCATTGCGTGTGTCTTCTCATTACTGCAGTAATCGTCTTGGTTAGAGTTAAACGGATTAGCCATCTTCCTGAGGCCACAAAGCTAACCCCCTCTAGACTGCTCTAAGGCTGTATCCTAAAGGTTAAGTCACCTAGCTAACCCTCTAGACTGCTCTAAGGCTGTATCCTAAAGGTTAAGTCACCTAGCTAACCCTCTCTAGACTGCTCTAAGGCTGTATCCTAAAGGTTAAGTCACCTAGCTAACCCTCTAGACTGCTCTAAGGCTGTATCCTAAAGGTTAAGTCATCTAGCTAACCCTCTCTAGACTGATCTAAGGCTGTATCCTAATGGTTAAGTCATCTAGCTAACCCTCTCTAGACTGCTCTAAGGCTGTATCCTAAAGGTTAAGTCATCTAGCTAACCCTCCCTAGACTGCTTTAAGGCTGTATACTAAAGGCTAAGTCACCTAGCTAACCCTCTAGACTGCTCTAAGGCTGTATACTAAAGGTTAAGTCACCTAGCTAACCCTCTCTAGACTGCTCTAAGGCTGTATACTAAAGGTTAAGTCACCTAGCTAACCCTATAGACTGCTCTAAGGCTGTATCCTAAAGGTTAAGTCATCTAGCTAACCCTCTCTAGACTGCTCTAAGGCTGTATCCTAAAGGTTAAGTCATCTAGCTAACCTTCTAGACTGCTCTAAGGCTGTATACTAAAGGTTAAGTCACCTAGCTAACCCTCTAGACTGCTCTAAGGCTGTATCCTAAAGGTTAAGTCACCTAGCTAACCCTCTAGACTGCTCTAAGGCTGTATCCTAAAGGTTAAGTCATCTAGCTAACCCTCTAGACTGCTCTAAGGCTGTATCCTAAAGGTTAAGTCATCTAGCTAACCCTCTAGACTGCTCTAAGGCTGTATCCTAAAGGTTAAGTCACCTAGCTAACCCTCTAGACTGCTCTAAGGCTGTATCCTAAAGGTTAAGTCACCTAGCTAACCCTCTCTAGACTGCTCTAAGGCTGTATCCTAAAGGTTAAGTCACCTAGCTAACCCTCTAGACTGCTCTAAGGCTGTATCCTAAAGGTTAAGTCATCTAGCTAACCCTCTCTAGACTGATCTAAGGCTGTATCCTAATGGTTAAGTCATCTAGCTAACCCTCTCTAGACTGCTCTAAGGCTGTATCCTAAAGGTTAAGTCATCTAGCTAACCCTCCCTAGACTGCTTTAAGGCTGTATACTAAAGGCTAAGTCACCTAGCTAACCCTCTAGACTGCTCTAAGGCTGTATACTAAAGGTTAAGTCACCTAGCTAACCCTCTCTAGACTGCTCTAAGGCTGTATACTAAAGGTTAAGTCACCTAGCTAACCCTATAGACTGCTCTAAGGCTGTATCCTAAAGGTTAAGTCATCTAGCTAACCCTCTCTAGACTGCTCTAAGGCTGTATCCTAAAGGTTAAGTCATCTAGCTAACCTTCTAGACTGCTCTAAGGCTGTATACTAAAGGTTAAGTCACCTAGCTAACCCTCTAGACTGCTCTAAGGCTGTATCCTAAAGGTTAAGTCACCTAGCTAACCCTCTAGACTGCTCTAAGGCTGTATCCTAAAGGTTAAGTCATCTAGCTAACCCTCTAGACTGCTCTAAGGCTGTATCCTAAAGGTTAAGTCATCTAGCTAACCCTCTAGACTGCTCTAAGGCTGTATCCTAAAGGTTAAGTCATCTAGCTAACCCTCTAGACTGCTCTAAGGCTGTATCCTAATGGTTAAGTCATCTAGCTAACCCTCTCTAGACTGCTCTAAGGCTGTATCCTAAAGGTTAAGTCATCTAGCTAACCCTCTCTAGACTGCTCTAAGGCTGTATCCTAATGGTTAAGTCATCTAGCTAACCCTCTAGACTGCTCTAAGGCTTCGTCCCAAAGGTTAAGTCACCTAGCTAACCCTCTCTAGACTGCTCTAAGGCTGTATCCTAAAGGTTAAGTCATCTAGCTAACCCTCTCTAGACTGCTCTAAGGCTGTATCCTAAAGGTTAAGTCACCTAGCTAACCCTCTAGACTGCCCTAAGGCTGTATACTAAAGGTTAAGTCACCTAGCTAACCCTCTAGACTGCTCTAAGGCTGTATCCTAAAGGTTAAGTCACCTAGCTAACTCTCTAGACTGCTCTAAGGCTGTATCCTAAAGGTTAAGTCACCTAGCTAACCCTCTAGACTGCTCTAAGGTTGTATCCTAAAGGTTAAGTCACCTAGCTAACCCTCTAGACTGCTCTAAGGCTGTATCCTAAAGGTTAAGTCACCTAGCTAACCCTCTAGACTGCTCTAAGGCTGTATCCTAAAGGTTAAGTCACCTAGCTAACCCTCTAGACTGCTCTAAGGCTGTATCCCAAAGGTTAAGTCATCTAGCTAACCCTCTCTAGACTGCTCTAAGACTGTATCCCGAAGGTTAAGTCATGTAGCTAACCCTCTAGACTGCTCTAAGGCTGTATCCTAAAGGTTAAGTCACCTAGCTAACCCTCTAGACTGCTCTAAGGCTGTATCCTAATGGTTAAGTCACCTAGCTAACCCTCTAGACTGCTCTAAGGCTGTATCCTAAAGGTTAAGTCACCTAGCAAACCCTCTAGACTGCTCTAAGGCTGTATCCTAAAGGTTAAGTCACCTAGCTAACCCCCTCTAGACTGCTCTAAGGCTGTATCCTAAAGGTTAAGTCACCTAGCTAACCCTCTAGACTGCTCTAAGGCTGTATCCTAAAGGTTAAGTCACCTAGCTAACCCTCTAGACTGCTCTAAGGCTGTATACTAAAGGTTAAGTCACCTAGCTAACCCTCTAGACTGCTCTAAGGCTGTATCCTAAAGGTTAAGTCATCTAGCTAACCCTCTAGACTGCTCTAAGGCTGTATCCTAAAGGTTAAGTCATCTAGCTAACCCTCTAGACTGCTCTAAGGCTGTATACTAAAGGTTAAGTCACCTATCTATCCCTCTAGACTGCTCTAAGGCTGTATACTAAAGGTTAAGTCATCTAGCTAACCCTCTCTAGACTGCTCTAAGGCGTCGTCCCAAAGGTTAAGTCATCTAGCTAACCCTCTCTAGACTGCTCTAAGACTGTATCCTAAAGGTTAAGTCATGTAGCTAACCCTCTAGACTGCTCTAAGGCTGTATCCTAAAGGTTAAGTCACCTAGCTAACCCTCTAGACTGCTCTAAGGCTTCGTCCCAAAGGTTAAGTCACCTAGCTAACCCTCTAGACTGCTCTAAGGGCAGCGTCCTAAATGACAGCCTATTTCCTTTATAGGGCACTACTGTTTACCAGGGCACATACTTTTCCCTGTTCAGAAGTAGTGCACTGTGTAGGGAATATAGTGCCGTTTGGGATGCACTATAAATGTCTGAACTGACACAGGGGAGGTAAGAGGAGAGGGCATTATTAAAACACTCAGGCCTGGACTTGATTGTGAAACAGTCAGTAAATTGTCCATAGTTCCTTTGTAGATTTATATCCAGATAAACATTCACTTCCCTTCACTCTGGCCTCTTCAGCTCTTAAATGTTCTCTCTCTTTGGCTGATTGTAAACAGCCCAGACATGTGTGTGTGTGTGTGTCTGCGTGTGTGCGTGAATGCATGTGTGTGTGTGTGTGTGTGTGTGTGTGTGTGTGTGTGTGTGTGTGTGTGTGTGTGTGTGTGTGTGTGTGTGCGTGTGTGTGTGCGTTTGTGCGTGCGTACGTATGTATGTACGTGCGTGTGTCAACCTAGACGTCTGGCTTTCCCTCCACCTCTGACTTTGTTCATCTGTGGTCCAAGGCCTTGACCTCCTGACCTCCTGACTGACAGACAGACCAGATCTAGTCACTGAGTGATGGCCCACACACACACTGAGTGATGATCACACACTGAGTGATTTCTCTGGGCCAGGTCAGAAGTAGTGGATAGAGTTCCATTTGGGACACAGCCTCTGACTGCCTAGACCTGGAGGTGAGGAGGACACTGTCCAGTCCAGACCAGACACATCCTCTGACTGCCTAGACCTGGAGGTGAGGGGGACACTGTCCAGACCAGACCAGACACATCCTCTGACTGCCTAGACCTGGAGGTGAGGGGGACACTGTCCAGACCAGACACATCCTCTGACTGCCTAGACCTGGAGGTGAGGGGGACACTGTCCAGACCAGACCAGACACATCCTCTGACTGCCTAGACCTGGAGGTGAGGGGGACACTGTCCAGACCAGACCAGACACATCCTCTGACTGCCTAGACCTGGAGGTGAGGGGGACACTGTCCAGACCAGACCAGACACATCCTCTGACTGCCTAGACCTGGAGGTGAGGGGGACACTGTCCAGACCAGACCAGACACATCCTCTGACTGCCTAGACCTGGAGGTGAGGGGGACACTGTCCAGACCAGACCAGACACATCCTCTGACTGCCTAGACCTGGAGCTGAGGGGGACACTGTCCAGACCAGGCCAGACACATCCTCTGACTGCTCTCCTAAGGCCTGGAGCTGAGGGGGACACTGTCCAGACCAGGCCAGACACATCCTCTGACTGCTCTCCTGAGGCCTGGAGCTGAGGGGGACACTGTCCAGACCAGGCCAGACACATCCTCTGACTGCTCTCCTGAGACCTGGAGCTGAGGGGGACACTGTCCAGACCAGGCCAGACACATCCTCTGACTGCTCTCCTGAGACCTGGAGCTGAGGGGGACACTGTCCAGACCAGGCCAGACACATCCTCTGACTGCTCTCCTGAGACCTGGAGCTGAGGGGGACACTGTCCAGACCAGGCCAGACACATCCTCTGACTGCTCTCCTGAGACCTGGAGCTGAGGGGGACACTGTCCAGACCAGGCCAGACACATCCTCTGACTGCTCTCCTGAGACCTGGAGCTGAGGGGGACACTGTCCAGACCAGGCCAGACACATACTCTGACTGCCTAGACCTGGAGGTGAGGGGGACACTGTCCAGACCAGACCAGACACATCCTCTGACTGCCTAGACCTGGAGGTGAGGGGGACACTGTCCAGACCAGACCAGACACATCCTCTGACTGCCTAGACCTGGAGCTGAGGGGGACACTGTCCAGACCAGACCAGACACATCCTCTGACTGCTCTCCTGAGGCCTGGAGCTGAGGGGGACACTGTCCAGACCAGGCCAGACACATCCTCTGACTGCTCTCCTGAGGCCTGGAGCTGAGGGGGACACTGTCCAGACCAGGCCAGACACATCCTCTGACTGCTCTCCTGTGGCCTGGAGCTGAGGGGGACACTGTCCAGACCAGGCCAGACACATCCTCTGACTGCTCTCCTGAGACCTGGAGCTGAGGGGGACACTGTCCAGACCAGGCCAGACACATCCTCTGACTGCTCTCCTGAGACCTGGAGCTGAGGGGGACACTGTCCAGACCAGGCCAGACACATCCTCTGACTGCTCTCCTGAGACCTGGAGCTGAGGGGGACACTGTCCAGACCAGGCCAGACACATCCTCTGACTGCTCTCCTGAGACCTGGAGCTGAGGGGGACACTGTCCAGACCAGGCCAGACACATCCTCTGACTGCTCTCCTGAGACCTGGAGCTGAGGGGGACACTGTCCAGACCAGGCCAGACACATACTCTGACTGCCTAGACCTGGAGGTGAGGGGGACACTGTCCAGACCAGACCAGACACATCCTCTGACTGCCTAGACCTGGAGGTGAGGGGGACACTGTCCAGACCAGACCAGACACATCCTCTGACTGCCTAGACCTGGAGCTGAGGGGACACTGTCCAGACCAGACCAGACACATCCTCTGACTGCTCTCCTGAGGCCTGGAGCTGAGGGGGACACTGTCCAGACCAGGCCAGACACATCCTCTGACTGCTCTCCTGAGGCCTGGAGCTGAGGGGGACACTGTCCAGACCAGGCCAGACACATCCTCTGACTGCTCTCCTGAGGCCTGGAACTGAGGGGGACACTGTCCAGACCAGGCCAGACACATCCTCTGACTGCTCTCCTGAGACCTGGAGCTGAGGGGGACACTGTCCAGACCAGGCCAGACACATCCTCTGACTGCTCTCCTGAGACCTGGAGCTGAGGGGGACACTGTCCAGACCAGGCCAGACACATTCTCTGACTGCTCTCCTGAGGCCTGGAGCTGAGGGGTTGAGGGGTGCTTGTCCAATACATCCTGGCCTGGCTGGCCGGTGGGGTGCTTGTCCAATACATCCTGGCCTGGCTGGCCGGTGGGGTGCTTGTCCAATACATCCTGGCCTGGCTGGCCGGTGGGGTGCTTGTCCAATACATCCTGGCCTGGCTGGCCGGTGGGGTGCTTGTCCAATACATCCTGGCCTGGCTGGCCGGTGGGGTGCTTGTCCAATACATCCTGGCCTTTACACCCCCCCATCCCCCGCTCTCTCCCCCCCCCTCTCTCTCTCTGTGTGCGCTTGTGTTTGTCTCTCTCACTACAGGCTGTGAGGCCCTGTGGATTCCTAATGGAATTCCTTGCATTGTTCTGGCAGGGCAGTTTATCAGAGGTTTTATAAAGCATGCTGAAACAAAATACAAAAATATGGAATCCTTCCCAAATTGCACCCTATTCCCTATATGGAGCCTTATGGGCTTTGGTCAAAAGTAGTGCACTATATAAGGAATAGGGCTCTGGTCTAAAGTAATGCACTATATAGTGAATGGGGCTCTGGTCTAAAGTAGTGCACTATATAGTGAATGGGGCTCTGGTCTAAAGTAGTGCACTATATAGTGAATGGGGTGCCATTTGGATGCTGCCAAAGCCTCCTAGTCACAGGGTCTTATTAGCCGTCATTAAATCCCTCAGACCCTCCCCTCTCTGGTCTACAGTGGGGTCTCCTCTGTGTTAACCCTAGTAGCTGGTCTACAGTGGGGTCTCCTCTGTGTTAACCCTAGTAGCTGGTCTACAGTGGGGTCTCCTCTGTGTTAACCCTAGTAGCTGGTCTACAGTGGGGTCTCCTCTGTGTTAACCCTAGTAGCTGGTCTACAGTGGGGTCTCCTCTGTGTTAACCCTAGTAGCTGGTCTACAGTGGGGTCTCCTCTGTGTTAACCCTAGTAGCTGGTCTACAGTGGGGTCTCCTCTGTGTTAACCCTAGTAGCTGGTCTACAGTGGGGTCTCCTCTGTGTTAACCCTAGTAGCTGGTCTACAGTGGGGTCTCCTCTGTGTTAACCCTAGTAGCTGGTCTACAGTGGGGTCTCCTCTGTGTTAACCCTAGTAGCTGGTCTACAGTGGGTCTCCTCTGTGTTAACCCTAGTAGCTGGTCTACAGTGGGGTCTCGTGTCTCTGTTGGTCTAACAAGCATCTTTCCTGGGGCCTCCCCAACCTGCATGACTGATTCCAGCTAGCCAGGCAGGCAGACAGGCAGGCAGACAGGCAGACTGACAGGGTTGGTCCCTTCTGATTTAGAGTTTGTTTTAAGTTTAGGTTTGTCCTCTGCTTTAGACCCTGTCTGTGTATAATGCCTAACAAGCAGCTTGTCTGGGAGGTCCAGAGCTTGTTTGACTGTGTGACTCACTCCACCACTGCCTTGCAGGAAGGGTTTTCCACTCTGTTTTAACCCTTTAAAACCTGATGGGACATATACACTGAGTGTACAAGACATTAGGAACACCTGCTCTTTCCATGACATAGACTGATCAGGTTTGTGTATGTGTGCCATTCAGAGGGACAAGACAAAAGATTGAAGTGCCTTTGAACAGGGTATGGTAGTAGGTGCCAGCTTTGAGTGTTAAGAACTGCAACGCTGCTGGGTTTTTCACACTCGACAGTTTCCTCTGTGTATCAAGAATGCTCCACCACCCAAAGGACATCCAGCCAACGGAAAGCCAGGCGTTGAAAACGAGTCATTTACGAAAGAGGACAAAGGAGGCTGTCACGAGTTGTGCAGAGCAACAGACAGGCTACAGTTAATCAACTGACAGTCCAGTACAACATTTCTGCCCAAAAGACCCATAGAAGAATACACAGCTCGTTGTACCTTGACACAAATGGGATACGGCAGCTGACAACCTTACAGACTTCCACTTCTATCAACAACAAAAAAAAACAAGAAACTGCAGGTTGCAGTGGGCTGAGGAACAAAAACACTGGACACTGGAGAATTGGAGAAAAAAACCATTGGCTGGTGTAATGAATCCTGGTTCCTGCTGTTTCCCGCTGACGGGAGGACTACGTTATAGAGAAAACCCCATCCGTGCATCCAGCACGCCGCCTGTCAACATTACAGGCCGGTGTGATGGTGTCCGGTGTGTTTTCATGGCACACATTGGGTCCCTTGATAAAAGTGGAACATTATTGCCGATCAGGTGCATCCCTGTCATGGCAGCAGTGTATCCGTCTGCTAATAAGAATAGGAAAATGCCCCAATGCCACAAGGCTAAGATTGTACAGGAATGGTTCCATAAACAGGGTTTGGTTTACCCTCTGTTTTGGGCCTGTATTAGAGCCAGTGTGACTCCCCTGCTAACCAGACAGGGTTTGGTTTACCCTCTGTTTTGGGCCTGTATTAGAGCCAGTGTGACTCCCCTGCTAACCAGACAGGGTTTGGTTTACCCTCTGTTTTGGGCCTGTATTAGAGCCAGTGTGACTCCCCTGCTAACCAGACAGGGTTTGGTTTACCCTCTGTTTTGGGCCTGTTTTAGAGCCAGTGTGACTCCCCTGCTAACCAGACAGGGTTTGGTTTACCCTCTGTTTTGGACCTGTTTTAGAGCCAGTGTGACTCCCCTGCTAACCAGACAGGGTTTGGTTTACCCTCTGTTTTGGACCTGTTTTAGGTTTTTGTCAGGTTGTGTCTGAAGGAGAAGCAGGGTTTGTCTAGTGTTTAATCATACTGAAGGAGAAGCATCGTTTGTCTAGTGTTTACTAATACTAAACTGCTTGGAGTAACACTAGATTGTAAACTGTCATGGTCAAAACATATTGATGCAGCGGTAGCTAAAATGGGGAGAAGTCTGTCTATAATAAAGCGATGCTCTGCCTTCTTAACAACATTATCAGCAAGGCAGGTCCTACAGGCCCTAGTTTTGTCACACCTTGACTACCGTTCAGTTGTGTGGTCAGGTGCCACAAAAAAGGACTTAGGAAAATTGCAATTGTCTCAGAACAGGGCAGCACAGCTGGCCCTTGGATGTACACAGAGAGCTAATATTAATAATATGCATGTCAATCTCTCCTGGCTGAAAGTGGAGGAGAGATAGACCTCATCACTACTTTTATGTATGAGAGGTATTGACATGTTGAATGTACCGAGCTGTCTGTCTAAACTACTGGCACACAGCTCAGACACCCATGCATACCCCACAAGACATGCCACAAGAGCTCTCTTCACAGTCCCCAAGTCCAGAACAGACTATGGGAGGCACACAGTACTACATAGAGCCATGACTACATGGAACTCTATGCTAGTAGTAAAATTAGATTTAAAAAAAACACCTTATGGACCAGCGGGGACTGTGAAGAAACACAAACATTGCCACAGATACATGCATACACACGCACGCACGCACGCACGCACGCACACACACACACACACACACACACACACACACACACACACACACACACACACACACACACATGATAACATACACACTATACATACACATGGATTTAGTACTGTAGATATGTGGTAGTGGTGGAGTAGGGGCCTGAGGGCACACAGTGTGTTGTGAATGTATTGTAATGTTTTAAAATTGTATAATCTGCCTTCATTTTGCTGGACCCCAGGAAGAGTAGCTGCTGCTTTGGAAGGAACTAATGGGGATCCATAATAAATACAAATACTGAAGGAAGAGCAGGGTTTGTGTTATGTTTTATCTGGAGGAGCAGGGTTTGTGTTATGTTTTATCTGGAGGAACAGGGTTTGTGTTATGTTTTATCAGGAGGAGCAGGGTTTGTGTTATGTTTTATCCGGAGGAACAGGGTTTGTGTTATGTTTTATCTGGAGGAACAGAGTTTGTGTTATGTTTTATCTGGAGGAGCAGGGTTTGTGTTATGTTTTATCTGGAGGAACAGGGTTTTTGTTATGTTTTATCTGGAGGAACAGGGTTTGTGTTATGTTTTATCTGGAGGAACAGGGTTTGTGTTATGTTTTATCTAGAGGAGCAGGGTTTGTGTTATGTTTTATCTAGAGGAGCAGGGTTTGTGTTATGTTTTATCTGGAGGAACAGGGTTTGTCTAGTGTTTTATCTGGAGGAACAGGGTTTGTGTTATGTTTTATCAGGAGGAACAGGGTTTGTGTTATGTTTTATCTAGAGGAGCAGGGTTTGTGTTATGTTTTATCTGGAGGAACAGGATTTGTGTTATGTTTTATCTGGAGGAACAGGGTTTGTGTTATGTTTTATCTGGAGGAACAGGGTTTGTGTTATGTTTTATCTGGAGGAACAGGGTTTGTGTTATGTTTTATCTGGAGGAACAGGGTTTGTGTTATGTTTTATCTGGAGGAACAGGGTTTGTGTTGTGTTTTATCTGGAGTAACAGGGTTTGTGTTATGTTTTATCTGGAGGAACAGGGTTTGTGTTATGTTTTATCTGGAGGAACAGGGTTTGTGTTATGTTTTATCTGGAGGAACAGGGTTTGTGTTATGTTTTATCTGGAGGAACAGGGTTTGTGTTATGTTTTATCTGGAGGAACAGGGTTTGTGTTATGTTTTATCAGGAGGAACAGGGTTTGTGTTATGTTTTATCAAGAGGAACAGGGTTTGTGTTATGTTTTATCAGGAGGAACAGGGTTTGTGTTATGTTTTATCTTTAGGTTTTCTTTAGCTTCATGTTTGTGTTCTGTCTTGGAGGAGTACTGTAGCAGCAACCTTGTATTTTTAACAGGGCTGGGTGTTGGTTTAAAGCTTGTTCGGGACAGGAGATTACTGGGTGTAGCCCTCTGGAGGGGGTGAGGCGATGGGAAGGCCAGACAGACGTACAGTAGGAAAGGGTGCGACGTCACGGTATTCACAGGCACAGCAGAATGTGATAGGTTGGGAGGTAGGTCAGGGCTAGTAGCAGACGGCAGTATTGGGAGAGAATGGAGGTTGGTGGAGAGGTTAGCTCACAGGCAGGAAGTACTGCAGGGAGGCGGGGGGAGGGGTAGTTAGCTCACAGCAGCATTGGATCTTGAGAACGACTACAGAAATAGAAGAAGAAAGGAGAAATACTACCGTATTGCTCTCAGAGGAGAAGACGGTACTGCATATCCTGTATCAGAGCTTTACATAAAGCCTGGCAAGGCATGTTACACGATGTGTGTAAATCTTACTACTCACTCACAGCTGTGGGGTGTTCAGTGTCACCTCACACATCAGACGACCCTTGACCATTTTGAAAGTCCCCTCTGACCCTGACAGGTTCTAATAGGACGGGGGTCAAGGGTGGTGGCAATGGGGGGGAGGCAGACAGGGGAACAGTCTGACAACTTGATGGGAGACAGACACACTGAACAGGAAGGTACTCAGATAGACAGACACACTGAACAGGAAGGTACTCAGATAGACAGACACACTGAACAGGAAGGTACTCAGATAGACAGACACACTGAACAGGAAGGTACTCAGATAGACAGACACACTGAACAGGAAGGTACTCAGATAGACAGACACACTGAACAGGAAGGTACTCAGATAGACAGACACACTGAACAGGAAGGTACTCAGATAGACAGACACACTGAACAGGAAGGTACACAGACAGACAGACAGACAGACAGACAGACAGACAGACAGACAGACAGACAGACAGACAGACAGACAGACAGACAGACAGACAGACAGACAGACAGACAGACAGACAGACAGACAGACAGACAGACAGACAGACAGACAGACAGACAGACAGAACACACTGAACACACTGAACACATTAACAATAACATGGAGTGGTAGAGACCTTATTGTGGATCACAATATGGATTTGCTTAGCATGCAATCTCCTCAGGTCATTTACCCTGACCTGAAACACCCTTAACCTTCTGAGACAGATTTCGCCGCAAATAGGTGAAAACTTTTGCCTGCTTATTGGGCAAATAGGGAAATATTTCCTGAACCATCAGTAACGCTGAATTCTCACAGGGCTTTCGGCCCGGTGTGTGTGTGTGTGTGTGTGTGTGTGTGTGTGTGTGTGTGTGTGTGTGTGTGTGTGTGTGTGTGTGTGTGTGTGTGTGTGTGTGTGGTGTGTGTGTGTGTGTGTGTGTGTGCTGTATGCATGCATAAAGAGTTAAACAATCAGCACTATTCGATTTTTTTGTATAATAGCAGTGGGAGTAGATAGATTAGGGCTCTGTCCTAAATAGCACCCCTATTCCCTATATAGTGCACTACTTTAGACCAGGACACTTATGGCTCAGGTTAAAAGTAGTGCACTATAAAGGGGAAAGGGTGCCATTTGTGACGCAAATATGTAGTCAATATGTAGCTGGAGGCCTTACTGGAGTCCTCCAGCTCCAGTAAGGCCTCTGACCCCTCTCTGCTGGGAGTAGGGTCCCCGTCGTACAGGGTCAGGGCTTAGAGGTCAGGGGTCAGAGGTTAAGGGGTTGACTAATCCATTACTCAGCCAAGCAGGAAAGGACATAACCGAGGGTGTTTAGACTGTTTCCTGTTGTAAACGTTCCCAGACCAGAGCTTGAATGGTCAAGGTGCATATTAGATGTGGGAGTTCAGATATGACATCATTGTTTTAGCACTACCCACTCGGTGGTGTGACTGAATCTCCCAGGGATGTTGCAGGGAGTTTTAAGGCGTGTCCAATCAAAGCCCGGCTCACAGGTATAAATATCACCGAGATGGACGTGGGAATTTAGGGTCTGTAGGGTTTAGTGGTTCATGTTCTGTCGTCTGTTGGAGTCGTTTTATACAGCTCTCCTTCCCCTCAGTCCTCTGTGTAGCTTTATACAGCACTCATTCCCCTCATTCCCCTGTGTAGCTTTATACAGCTCTCCTTCCCCTCATTCCCCTGTGTAGCTTTATACAGCTCTCCTTCCCCTCAGTCCCCTGTGTAGCTTTATACACCTCTCCTTCCCTCAGCCCTCTGTGCAGCATATTATACAGCCAGACTGTCTCCTGTTCTCTAGTAATTCACTGTTGACCTCAGCATATTACACAGCCAGACTGTCTCCTGTCCTGTTCTCTAGTAATTCACTGTTGACCTCAGCATATTATACAGCCAGACTGTCTCCTGTCTCTTGTTCTCTAGTAATTCACTGTTGACCTCAGCATATTATACAGCCAGACTGTCTCTTGTTCTCTAGTAATTCACTGTTGACCTCAGCATATTATACAGCCAGACTGTCTCTTGTTCTCTAGTAATTCACTGTTGACCTCAGCATATTATACAGCCAGACTGTCTCCTGTCCTGTTCTCTAGTAATTCACTGTTGACCTCAGCATATTACACAGCCAGACTGTCTCCTGTTCTCTAGTAATTCACTGTTGACCTCAGCATATTATACAGCCAGACTGTCTCCTGTCCTGTTCTCTAGTAATTCGCTGTTGACCTCAGCATATTATACAGCCAGACTGTCTCCTGTCCTGTTCTCTAGTAATTCACTGTTGACCTCAGCATATTATACAGCCAGACTGTCTCCTGTTCTCTAGTAATTCACTGTTGACCTCAGCATATTATACAGCCAGACTGTCTCCTGTTCTCTAGTAATTCACTGTTGACCTCAGCATATTACACAGCCAGACTGTCTCTTGTTCTCTAGTAATTCACTGTTGACCTCAGCATATTACACAGCCAGACTGTCTCCTGTCCTGTTCTCTAGTAATTCACTGTTGACCTCAGCATATTACACAGCCAGACTGTCTCCTGTCCTGTTCTCTAGTAATT
>NW_021823401.1:506078-511078 GCF_901001165.1 Salmo trutta | reverse complement strand
CATGGGGGACCCTCTCTTACCCCAACCAATCCTACCCTCACACAGCTCTATAGAAAGACATGGAGGACACTCCTACCCCATCCTACCCTCACACGGCTCCTAAAATAGACATGGGGACCCTATTACCCCATCCTACCCTCACACAGCCCCTAAAAAGACATGGGGGACCCTATTACCCCATCCTACCCTCACACAGATCCTAAAAAAGACATATGGAACCCTCTTACCCCATCCTACCCTCACACAGCTCCTAAAAAAGACATATGGGACCCTCTTACCCCATCCTACCCTCAGTAACTAGGTCACCAATATATGCAGATGCTCTGTTGGATGAGGAGATATGAGAAGCCTAAATTAGATAGAAGTTAGAATAGATACAACATCTCTCTCCATGTCTGCATTCCACATGGCACCCTATTCTCTATAATAGTCCACTACTTTAGACCAGGACCAATAGGACTCTGCACTGTATAGGGAATAGGGGGCCATTTGGGATGCACCCCATGTTCTGCTTGAAATGTGATTAAAACCCACTTGGCCGCATTTAGATTTTCCCCGTGCTGACTCGTAGAAAACGCTGGAGGTACTAGTATAACCAGTATAATGTTTATGGTTATTACAGTGTAGTAGTATAACCAGTATAATGTTTATGGTTATTACAGTGTAGTAGTATAACCAGTATAATGTTTATGGTTATTACAGTGTAGTAGTATAACCAGTATAATGTTTATGGTTATTACAGTGTAGTAGTATAACCAGTATAATGTTTATGGTTATTACAGTGTAGTAGTATAACCAGTATAATGTTTATGGTTATTACAGTGTAGTAGTATAACCAGTATAATGTTTATGGTTATTACAGTGTAGTAGTATAACCAGTATAATGTTTATGGTTATTACAGTGTAGTAGTATAACCAGTATAATGTTTATGGTTATTACAGTGTAGTAGTATAACCAGTATAATGTTTATGGTTATTACAGTGTAGTAGTTTAACCAGTATAATGTTTATGGTTATTACATTGTAGTAGTATAACCAGTTTAATGTTTATGGTTATTACAGTGTAGTAGTATAACCAGTATAATGTTTATGGTTATTACAGTGTAGTAGTATAACCAGTATAATGTTTATGGTTATTACAGTGTAGTAGTATAACCAGTATAATGTTTATGGTTATTACAGTGTAGTAGTATAACCAGTATAATGTTTATGGTTATTACAGTGTAGTAGTATAACCAGTATAATGTTTATGGTTATTACAGTGTAGTAGTATAACCAGTATAATGTTTATGGTTATTACAGTGTAGTAGTATAACCAGTATAATGTTATGGTTATTACAGTGTAGTAGTATAACCAGTATAATGTTTATGGTTATTACAGTGTAGTAGTATAACCAGTATAATGTTTATGGTTATTACAGTGTAGTAGTATAACCAGTATAATGTTTATGGTTATTACAGTGTAGTAGTATAACCAGTTTAATGTTTATGGTTATTACAGTGTAGTAGTATAACCAGTATAATGTTTATGGTTATTACAGTTACAGTGTAGTAGTATAACCAGTTTAATGTTTATGGTTATTACAGTGTAGTAGTATAACCAGTATAATGTTTATGGTTATTACAGTGTAGTAGTATAACCAGTATAATGTTTATGGTTATTACAGTGTAGTAGTTTAACCAGTATAATGTTTATGGTTATTACAGTGGAGTAGTATAACCAGTATAATGTTTATGGTTATTACAGTGTAGTAGTATAACCAGTATAATGTTTATGGTTATTACAGTTACAGTGTAGTAGTATAACCAGTATAATGTTTATGGTTATTACAGTGTAGTAATATAACCAGTATAATGTTTATGGTTATTACAGTTACAGTGTAGTAGTATAACCAGTTTAATGTTTATGGTTATTACATTGTAGTAGTATAACCAGTATAATGTTTATGGTTATTACAGTGTAGTAGTTTAACCAGTATAATGTTTATGGTTATTACAGTGTAGTAGTATAACCAGTATAATGTTTATAGTTATTACAGTGTAGTAGTATAACCAGTATAATGTTTATGGTTATTACAGTGTAGTAGTATAACCAGTATAATGTTTATGGTTATTACAGTGTAGTAGTATAACCAGTATAATGTTTATGGTTATTACAGTGTAGTAGTATAACCAGTATAATGTTTATGGTTATTACAGTGTAGTAGTATAACCAGTATAATGTTTATGGTTATTACAGTGTAGTAGTATAACCAGTATAATGTTTATGGTTATTACAGTGTAGTAGTATAACCAGTATAATGTTTATGGTTATTACAGTGGAGTAGTATAACCAGTATAATGTTTATGGTTATTACAGTGGAGTAGTATAACCAGTATAATGTTTATGGTTATTACAGTGTAGTAGTATAACCAGTATAATGTTTATGGTTATTACAGTTACAGTGTAGTAGTATAACCAGTATAATGTTTATGGTTATTACAGTGTAGTAATATAACCAGTATAATGTTTATGGTTATTACAGTTACAGTGTAGTAGTATAACCAGTTTAATGTTTATGGTTATTACATTGTAGTAGTATAACCAGTATAATGTTTATGGTTATTACAGTGTAGTAGTTTAACCAGTATAATGTTTATGGTTATTACAGTGTAGTAGTATAACCAGTATAATGTTTATAGTTATTACAGTGTAGTAGTATAACCAGTATAATGTTTATGGTTATTACAGTGTAGTAGTATAACCAGTATAATGTTTATGGTTATTACAGTGGAGTAGTATAACCAGTATAATGTTTATGGTTATTACAGTGTAGTAGTATAACCAGTATAATGTTTATGGTTATTACAGTTACAGTGTAGTAGTATAACCAGTATAATGTTTATGGTTATTACAGTGTAGTAGTTTAACCAGTATAATGTTTATGGTTATTACAGTGTAGTAGTATAACCAGTTTAATGTTTATGGTTATTACAGTGTAGTAGTATAACCAGTATAATGTTTATGGTTATTACAGTTACAGTGTAGTAGTATAACCAGTTTAATGTTTATGGTTATTACAGTGTAGTAGTATAACCAGTATAATGTTTATGGTTATTACAGTGTAGTAGTATAACCAGTATAATGTTTATGGTTATTACAGTGTAGTAGTTTAACCAGTATAATGTTTATGGTTATTACAGTGGAGTAGTATAACCAGTATAATGTTTATGGTTATTACAGTGTAGCAGTATAACCAGTATAATGTTTATGGTTATTACAGTTACAGTGTAGTAGTATAACCAGTATAATGTTTATGGTTATTACAGTGTAGTAATATAACCAGTATAATGTTTATGGTTATTACAGTTACAGTGTAGTAGTATAACCAGTTTAATGTTTATGGTTATTACATTGTAGTAGTATAACCAGTATAATGTTTATGGTTATTACAGTGTAGTAGTTTAACCAGTATAATGTTTATGGTTATTACAGTGTAGTAGTATAACCAGTATAATGTTTATAGTTATTACAGTGTAGTAGTATAACCAGTATAATGTTTATGGTTATTACAGTGTAGTAGTATAACCAGTATAATGTTTATGGTTATTACAGTGGAGTAGTATAACCAGTATAATGTTTATGGTTATTACAGTGTAGTAGTATAACCAGTATAATGTTTATGGTTATTACAGTTACAGTGTAGTAGTATAACCAGTATAATGTTTATGGTTATTACAGTGTAGTAGTTTAACCAGTATAATGTTTATGGTTATTACAGTGTAGTAGTATAACCAGTATAATGTTTATGGTTATTACAGTGGAGTAGTATAACCAGTATAATGTTTATGGTTATTACAGTGTAGTAGTATAACCAGTATAATGTTTATGGTTATTACAGTGTAGTAGTATAAAAAGTATAATGTTTATGGTTATTACAGTGTAGTAGTATAACCAGTATAATGTTAATGGTTATTACAGTGTAGTAATATAACCAGTATAATGTTTATGGTTATTACAGTTACAGTGTAGTAGTATAACCAGTATAATGTTTATGGTTATTACAGTGTAGTAATATAACCAGTATAATGTTTATGGTTATTACAGTTACAGTGTAGTAGTATAACCAGTATAATGTTTATGGTTATTACAGTGTAGTAGTATAACCAGTATAATGTTTATGGTTATTACAGTGTAGTAGTATAACCAGTATAATGTTTATGGTTATTACAGTGTAGTAGTATAACCAGTATAATGTTTATGGTTATTACAGTGTAGTAGTATAACCAGTATAATGTTTATGGTTATTACAGTGTAGTAGTATAACCAGTATAATGTTTATGGTTATTACAGTGTAGTAGTATAACCAGTATAATGTTTATGGTTATTACAGTGTAGTAGTATAACCAGTATAATGTTTATGGTTATTACAGTGTAGTAGTATAACCAGTATAATGTTAATGGTTATTACAGTTACAGTTGACTACAGATGAAAAGGACAAACCTTTAAAGCTTGGCTATGATGTAGTATTTATTATGTACTTATTCAAACCACAGTAATAGAGATTGGCTAGAGGGGATTGGATGAATACATGACCTCAGAAACAAGGACAGAAGAGGAAAATAGTTTTTTTTGTTTTAGCTCAGTGTCAAATCCTTTCTGTTATTTAGTGTGGTTGGTATAGACTCTTCAGAGGTATTCTCTTGGGAAAACAGGGTTGGTAAGTGGCCTCCGTTTAATTGTTCTGCTCAGCGCAACCAGGGGTAACTGGAGCGGAGAACGGCATTAAACAGCCTGGTAATAAAGTCAATGGATTTCTCTACATCTTCCTCATCTTCCTCATTCTTCACTACATAGATCTGTGTTGAACGTTTACAGTGAAGTGGAAACAGAGCATATGTAGATAGGAATGGTTTCGTACATTCTTTGCTTCATTGTATCTCAGATATGAAGAAAAAACAAACATTTGAAACATTTTATTATTGTTTATCAGTATGAGGAAATCCTTACTTTTGTGAG